>NC_048579.1:81018616-81111116 GCF_013265735.2 Oncorhynchus mykiss | reverse complement strand
CTTGTTCAAGGAGGGTTTAGGGGAGGGCCACTTGTTCAGGGGAGGGTTTAGGGGAGGGCCACTTGTTCAGGGAGGGTTTAGGTTAAATATATTTTACTGAAGGGAGGACCATCCATTTTAATTTCAGAGAGGTCAGATGTTCCTCCATGTAACCCTTATTTATTAAAAAGGTTCCCTCCCTGACTGTAACTGTTCTCCACTGGGATTCTCTGCCTCTGACCCTATTACAGGGGCTGAGTCACTGGCTTACTGGTGCTCTTCCATGTCGTCCCTAGGAGGGCTGAGTCACTGGCTTACTGGGGCTCTTCCATGTCGTCCCTAGGAGGGCTGAGTCACTGGCTTACTGGTGCTCTACCATGCGGTCCCTAGGAGGGGTGAGTCACTGGCTTACTGGTGCTCTACCATGCCGTCCCTAGGAGGGCTGAGTCACTGGCTTACTGGTGCTCTACCATGCCGTCCCTAGGAGGGGTGAGTCACTGGCTTACAGGTGCTCTACCATGCGGTCCCTAGGAGGGCTGAGTCACTGGCTTACTGGTGCTCTTCCATGTCGTCCCTAGGAGGGCTGAGTCACTGGCTTACTGGTGCTCTACCATGCGGTCCCTAGGAGGGGTGAGTCACTGGCTTACTGGTGCTCTACCATGCCGTCCCTAGGAGGGCTGAGTCACTGGCTTACTGGTGCTCTACCATGCCGTCCCTAGGAGGGGTGAGTCACTGGCTTACAGGTGCTCTACCATGCGGTCCCTAGGAGGGCTGAGTCACTGGCTTACTGGTGCTCTACCATGCCGTCCCTAGGAGGGGTGAGTCACTGGCTTACTGGTGCTCTACCATGCCGTCCCTAGGAGGGGTGAGTCACTGGCTTACTGGTGCTCTTCCATGTCGTCCCTAGGAGGGCTGAGTCACTGGCTTACTGGTGCTCTTCCATGTCGTCCCTAGGAGGGCTGAGTCACTGGCTTACTGGTGCTCTTCCATGTCGTCCCTAGGAGGGCTGAGTCACTGGCTTACTGGTGCTCTTCCATGCCGTTCCTAGGAGGGGTGAGTCATTGGCTTACTGGTGCTCTTCCATGCCGTCCCTAGGAGGGGGCTGAGTCACTGGCTTACTGGTGCTCTTCCATGCTGTCCCTAGGAGGGGTGAGTCACTTGAGTGGGTTGAGTCACTGACGTGATCTTCCTGTCTGGGTTGGGCCCCCCCCTCGGGTTCGTGCTGTGGGGGAGATCTCCGTGGGCTATACTCGGCCTTGTCTCAGGGTAGTAGGTTGGTGGTTTACGGATATCAATCTAGTGGTGTGGGGGCTGTGCTTTGGCAAAGTGGGTGGGGTTATATCCTGCCTGTTTGGCCCTGTCCGGGGTATCGTCGTTGTCATGTGTGTGTATACATGACGCTGTGCGTTGTGCGTATACATATTCATGCTGTGTGTGTACATGATGCTGTGTGTGTGTGTGTGTGTGTGTGTGTGTGTGTGTGTGTGTGTGTACATGATGCTGTGTGTGTGTGTACATGATGCTGTGTGTGTGTGTACATGATGCTGTGTGTGTGTGTACATGACGCTGTGTGTGTGTGTACATGATGCTGTGTGTGTGTATACATGATGCTGTGTGTGTGTGTACATGATGCTGTGTGTGTGTACATGATGCTGTGTGTGTGTGTGTACATGATGCTGTGTGTGTGTGTGTACATGATGCTGTGTGTGTGTGTACATGATGCTGTGTGTGTGTACATGATGCTGTGTGTGTGTACATGATGCTGTGTGTGTGTGTGTACATGATGCTGTGTGTGTGTGTACATGATGCTGTGTGTGTGTGTACACAACGTGTCATTGGTTCCTGGAAAGAAAAGGAATGTTACACTGAATCTGTGTTAAATGGGAAAAAATAGACCAGAACCTGTTGAATATTCATATCCAGAACCTGTTGAATATTCATGTCAGGAACCTGTTGAATATTAATGTCCAGAACCTGTTGAATATTCAGGCCTCATCTCTTAACTCCAGATTACAATAAGAACCAGGAAGTGAAGTGTTATCTATAGGCCTGTTCGCGTGTCATCTTAACTCCTTCCAAGATATGTCTCTATGTCCATCATTTCTCTATGATAACTCACAAAAGTGAGAATGCAACATTCAGTTCTGTCTCCTGTAGTGTCCTCTCTACAACATTCTGTCTCCTGTAGTGTCCTCTCTACAACGTTCTGTCTCCTGTAGTGCCCTCTACAACATTCTGTCTCCTGTAGTGTCCTCTCTACAACGTTCTGTCTCCTGTAGTGCCCTCTCTACAACATTCTGTCTCCTGTAGTGTCCTCTCTAGAACATTCTGTCTCCTGTAGTGTCCTCTCTACAACGTTCTGTCTCCTGTAGTGTCCTCTCTACAACGTTCTGTCTCCTGTAGTGTCCTCTCTACAACGTTCTGTCTCCTGTAGTGTCCTCTCTACAACATTCTGTCTCCTGTAGTGTCCTCTCTACAACGTTCTGTCTCCTGTAGTGTCCTCTCTACAACGTTCTGTCTCCTGTAGTGTCCTCTCTACAACGTTCTGTTTCCTGTAGTGTCCTCTCTACAACGTTCTGTCTCCTGTAGTGTCCTCTCTACAACATTCTGTCTCCTGTAGTGTCCTCTCTACAACGTTCTGTCTCCTGTAGTGTCCTCTCTACAACGTTCTGTCTCCTGTAGTGCCCTCTCTACAACATTCTGTCTCCTGTAGTGTCCTCTCTAGAACATTCTGTCTCCTGTAGTGTCCTCTCTACAACGTTCTGTCTCCTGTAGTGTCCTCTCTACAACGTTCTGTCTCCTGTAGTGTCCTCTCTACAACGTTCTGTCTCCTGTAGTGTCCTCTCTACAACATTCTGTCTCCTGTAGTGTCCTCTCTACAACGTTCTGTCTCCTGTAGTGTCCTCTCTACAACGTTCTGTCTCCTGTAGTGTCCTCTCTACAACGTTCTGTTTCCTGTAGTGTCCTCTCTACAACGTTCTGTCTCCTGTAGTGTCCTCTCTACAACGTTCTGTCTCCTGTAGTGTCCTCTCTACAACGTTCTGTCTCCTGTAGTGTCCTCTCTACAACGTTCTGTCTCCTGTAGTGTCCTCTCTACAACGTTCTGTCTCCTGTAGTGTCCTTTCTACAACATTCTGTCTCCTGTAGAGTCCTCTCTACAACATTCTGTCTCCTGTAGTGTCCTCTCTACAACATTCTGTATCCTGTAGTGTCCTCTCTACAACGTTCTGTCTCCTGTAGTGTCCTCTCTACAACATTCTGTCTCCTGTAGTGTCCTCTCTACAACATTCTGTCTCCTGTAGTGTCCTCTCTACAACATTCTGTCTCCTGTAGTGTCCTTTCTACAACATTCTGTCTCCTGTAGTGTCCTCTCTACAACATTCTGTCTCCTGTAGTGTCCTCTCTACAACATTGACTCCTGTAGTGTCCTCTCTACAACATTCTGTCTCCTGTAGTGTCCTCTCTACAACATTGACTCCTGTAGTGTCCTCTCTATAACGTTCTGTCTCCTGTAGTGTCCTCTCTACAACGTTCTGTCTCCTGTAGTGTCCTCTCTACAACATTGACTCCTGTAGTGTCCTCTCTATAACGTTCTGTCTCCTGTAGTGTCCTCTCTACAACATTCTGTCTCCTGTAGTGTCCTCTCTACAACGTTCTGTCTCCTGTAGTGTCCTCTCTACAACGTTCTGTCTCCTGTAGTGTCCTCTCTACAACAGTCAGTTTTGATATATATGTATATATATATCTGAACAACTATCCCAACATCCTCTCTGTTCTGTTCTCTCCATGTGGGGTAAAGGACAACATTTTATTCTGACACAGACTGAGCTGTATATCTCTCTAGACAGACTGAGCTGTATATCTCTCTCTGGACAGACTGAGCTGTATATCTCTCTGGACAGACTGAGCTGTATATCTCTCTAGACAGACTGAGCTGTATATCTCTCTGGACAGACTGATCTGTATATCTCTCTGGACAGACTGAGCTGTATATCTCTCTAGACAGACTGAGCTGTATATCTCTCTCTGGACAGACTGAGCTGTATATCTCTCTGGACAGACTGAGCTGTATATCTCTCTAGACAGACTGAGCTGTATATCTCTCTAGACAGACTGAGCTGTATATCTCTCTCTAGACAGACTGAGCTGTATATCTCTCTCTGGACAGACTGAGCTGTATATCTCTCTGGACAGACTGAGCTGTATATCTCTCTAGACAGACTGAGCTGTATATCTCTCTGGACAGACTGAGCTGTATATCTCTCTCTAGACAGACTGAGCTGTATATATACAGTGCCTTGCGAAAGTATTCGGCCCCCTTGAACTTTGCGACCTTTTGCCACATTTCAGGCTTCAAACATAAAGACATAAAACTGTATTTTTTTTGTGAAGAATCAACAACAAGTGGGACACAATCATGAAGTGGAACGACATTTATTGGATATTTAAAACTTTTTTAACAAATCAAAAACTGAAAAATTGGGCGTGCAAAATTATTCAGCCCCCTTAAGTTAATACTTTGTAGCGCCACCTTTTGCTGTGATTACAGCTGTAAGTCGCTTGGGGTATGTCTCTATCAGTTTTGCACATCGAGAGACTGAAATTTTTTCCCATTCCTCCTTGCAAAACAGCTCGAGCTCAGTGAGGTTGGATGGAGAGCATTTGTGAACAGCAGTTTTCAGTTCTTTCCACAGATTCTCGATTGGATTCAGGTCTGGACTTTGACTTGGCCATTCTAACACCTGGATATGTTTATTTTTGAACCATTCCATTGTAGATTTTGCTTTATGTTTTGGATCATTGTCTTGTTGGAAGACAAATCTCCGTCCCAGTCTCAGGTCTTTTGCAGACTCCATCAGGTTTTCTTCCAGAATGGTCCTGTATTTGGCTCCATCCATCTTCCCATCAATTTTAACAATCTTCCCTGTCCCTGCTGAAGAAAAGCAGGCCCAAACCATGATGCTGCCACCACCATGTTTGACAGTGGGGATGGTGTGTTCAGCTGTGTTGCTTTTACGCCAAACATAACGTTTTGCATTGTTGCCAAAAAGTTCAATTCTGGTTTCATCTGACCAGAGCACCTTCTTCCACATGTTTGGTGTGTCTCCCAGGTGGCTTGTGGCAAACTTTAAACAACACTTTTTATGGATATCTTTAAGAAATGGCTTTCTTCTTGCCACTCTTCCATAAAGGCCAGATTTGTGCAATATACGACTGATTGTTGTCCTATGGACAGAGTCTCCCATCTCAGCTGTAGATCTCTGCAGTTCATCCAGAGTGATCATGGGCCTCTTGGCTGCATCTCTGATCAGTCTTCTCCTTGTATGAGCTGAAAGTTTAGAGGGACGGCCAGGTCTTGGTAGATTTGCATGGGTCTGATACTCCTTCCATTTCAATATTATCACTTGCACAGTGCTCCTTGGGATGTTTAAAGCTTGGGAAATCTTTTTGTATCCAAATCCGGCTTTAAACTTCTTCACAACAGTATCTCGGACCTGCCTGGTGTGTTACTTGTTCTTCATGATGCTCTCTGCGCTTTTAACGGACCTCTGAGACTATCACAGTGCAGGTGCATTTATACGGAGACATGATTACACACGGGTGGATTGTATTTATCATCATTAGTCATTTAGGTCAACATTGGATCATTCAGAGATCCTCACTGAACTTCTGGAGAGAGTTTGCTGCACTGAAAGTAAAGGGGCTGAATAATTTTGCACGCCCAATTTTTCAGTTTTTGATTTGTTAAAAAAGTTT
Source organism: Oncorhynchus mykiss (assembly GCF_013265735.2). Lineage (NCBI taxonomy): Eukaryota > Metazoa > Chordata > Actinopteri > Salmoniformes > Salmonidae > Oncorhynchus > Oncorhynchus mykiss. The sequence continues at coordinate 81,105,380 of NC_048579.1, read as the reverse complement.
GAAATATCCAATAAATGTCGTTCCACTTCATGATTGTGTCCCACTTGTTGTTGATTCTTCACAAAAAAATACAGTTTTATATCTTTATGTTTGAAGCCTGAAATGTGGCAAAAGGTTGCAAAGTTCAATGGGGCCGAATACTTTCGCAAGGCACTGTATCTCTCTCTCAGACGGATTCATTTTCAATCCTTCAAATACGGCCAATAACATTCTGATTCATTTGGCCCTTTTGTATGAGTGACATGTCGCTATACATCTGGGTAAATCTTACAATAGGTCCACATTGTCACTAGTAATGCTGCTGTGGATTCACATCTGATGCTTTATTCATTAGGTATTCATCAGTAGAAAGCAATGAGTATTTAAATCACAGTACAGACAGTAGTTTCACACACTAACAGAGACTAACAGAGTGTCTGGCAGGTTAGAGGCTGGGTTTAGTGTCAGGGGTTAGAGGTCAGAGGTTAGGGGTCAGAGGTTAGGGGTCAGAGGTTAGGGGTCAGAGGTTAGGGGTCAGAGGTTAGGGGTCAGAGGTTAGGGGTTAGGGGTCAGAGGTTAGGGGTCAGGGTCTGGCAGTGACAGGTGAGAGCAGTCAAGGCCAGTGATGGTGCAGAGCGTTTCAATGAGACTTCTTCATCGCCAGAGGTTAGGGGTCAGAGGTTAGGGGTGAGACTCCTTCATCGCCAACCAATCAGGTCCTCGGTCTGTTGCGTCCATCTGCGTGTGGCTCAGGGGAGCCGGGGGAGCCACCAAAGACTGTCCAGTTAAAGGCCGTTTGTCAGACCAAACACCTCAACGCTTCAGCCTCCATGAAAACCACAGGGATCACAACAAAACAGCAATAACAACATCACGTGTGTTATAACAGATGGTACAATGTGTTATAACAGATGGTACAATGTGTTATAACAGATGGTACAATGTGTTATAACAGATGGTACAATGTGTTATAACAGATGGTACAATGCGTTATAACAGATGGTACAATGCGTTATAACAGATGGTACAATGTGTTATAACAGATGGTACAATGCGTTATAACAGATGGTACAATGCGTTATTACAGATGGTACAATGTGTTATAACAGATGGTACAATGCGTTATAACAGATGGTACAATGCGTTATAACAGATGGTACAATGCGTTATAACAGATGGTACAATGCGTTATAACAGATGGTACAATGCGTTATAACAGATGGTACAATGCGTTATAACAGATGGTACAATGCGTTATAACAGATGGTACAATGCGTTATAACAGATGGTACAATGCGTTATAACAGATGGTACAATGTGTTATAACAGATGGTACAATGCGTTATAACAGATGGTACAATGCGTTATAACAGATGGTACAATGCGTTATAACAGATGGTACAATGCGTTATAACAGATGGTACAATGTGTTATAACAGATGGTACAATGCGTTATTACAGATGGTACAATGCGTTATAACAGATGGTACAATGTGTTATAACAGATGGTACAATGCGTTATAACAGATGGTACAATGTGTTATAGACGTATGAGGACCATGTATATAATTATAGGATTATGTTAACAGACTGCTCTACCTGAGAAAACCTATTCCATTCATACAATCTTAACTGTCCCCATGACATGGTCATATCATGGACATCCTACCACACGCATGTTAACAGACAGACAGGGGATTCAGAACCATAGACAGGTTAACAGACAGACAGGGGATTCAGAACCATAGACAGGTTAACAGACAGACAGGGGATTCAGAACCATAGACAGGTTAACAGACAGACAGGGGATTCAGAACCATAGACATGTTAGCAGACTGTAGCAGACAGACAGGGGATTCAGAACCATAGACATGTTAACAGACTGTAGCAGACAGACAGGGGATTCAGAACCATAGACATGTTAGCAGACAGACAGGGGATTCAGAACCATAGACATGTTAACAGACAGACAGGGGATTCAGAACCACACGCATGTTAACAGACTGTAGCAGACAGACAGGGGATTCAGAACCATAGACATGTTAACAGACTGTAGCAGACAGACAGGGGATTCAGAACCATAGACATGTTAGCAGACAGACAGGGGATTCAGAACCATAGACATGTTAACAGACTGTAGCAGACAGACAGGGGATTCAGAACCATAGACATGTTAGCAGACAGACAGGGGATTCAGAACCATAGACATGTTAACAGATAGACAGGGGATTCAGAACTATAGACATGTTAACAGACTGTAGCAGACAGACAGGGGATTCAGAACCATAGACATGTTAGCAGACAGACAGGGGATTCAGAACCATAGACATGTTAACAGACTGTAGCAGACAGACAGGGGATTCAGAACCATAGACATGTTAGCAGACTGTAGCAGACAGACAGGGGATTCAGAACCATAGACATGTTAACAGACTGTAGCAGACAGACAGGGGATTCAGAACCATAGACATGTTAGCAGACAGACAGGGGATTCAGAACCATAGACATGTTAACAGATAGACAGGGGATTCAGAACCATAGACATGTTAACAGACTGTAGCAGACAGACAGGGGATTCAGAACCATAGACATGTTAACAGACTGTAGCAGACAGACAGGGGATTCAGAACTATAGACATGTTAACAGACAGACAGGGGATTCAGAACCATAGACATGTTAACAGACTGTAGCAGACAGACAGGGGATTCAGAACTATAGACATGTTAACAGACAGACAGGGGATTCAGAACCATAGACATGTTAACAGACAGACAGGGGATTCAGAACCATAGACATGTTAACAGACAGACAGGGGATTCAGAACCATAGACATGTTAACAGACTGTAGCAGACAGACAGGGGATTCAGAACCATAGACATGTTAACAGACAGACAGGGGATTCAGAACTATAGACATGTTAACAGACTGTAGCAGACAGACAGGGAATTCAGAACCATAGACATGTTAGCAGACAGACAGGGGATTCAGAACTATAGACATGTTAACAGACTGTAGCAGACAGACAGGGGATTCAGAACCATAGACATGTTAACAGACTGTAGCAGACAGACAGGGAATTCAGAACCATAGACATGTTAGCAGACAGACAGGGGATTCAGAACTATAGACATGTTAACAGACTGTAGCAGACAGACAGGGGATTCAGAACCATAGACATGTTAGCAGACAGACAGGGGATTCAGAACTATAGACATGTTAACAGACTGTAGCAGACAGACAGGGGATTCAGAACCATAGACATGTTAACAGACAGACAGGGGATTCAGAACCATAGACATGTTAACAGACTGTAGCAGACAGACAGGGGATTCAGAACCATAGACATGTTAGCAGACAGACAGGGGATTCAGAACCATAGACATGTTAACAGACAGACAGGGGATTCAGAACCATAGACATGTTAACAGGCTGTAGCAGACAGACAGGGGATTCAGAACCATAGACATGTTAACAGACAGACAGGGGACTCAGAACCATAGACATGTTAACAGGCTGTAGCAGACAGACAGGGGATTCAGAACCATAGACATGTTAGCAGACAGACAGGGGATTCAGAACCATAGACATGTTAACAGACTGTAGCAGACAGACAGGGGATTCAGAACCATAGACATGTTAACAGACTGTAGCAGACAGACAGGGGATTCAGAACCATAGACATGTTAGCAGACAGACAGGGGATTCAGAACTATAGACATGTTAACAGACTGTAGCAGACAGATGTGGAATCCAGCTGCTGATTCAACACAATGTGAACACCTTCCCTCTCTCTGCAAGTCAGCGTCAGGTCTCATCTGTTCCACTAAAGACGGTGTTTCAGCACCCCAGATACTGTCCTCTACAACAATACACATCATCCTCATAAATGAAGCATCGATAGTTAAACCCTGTCTCCCTCCCCTCTCGTCAGACGAAGGTTGTTGGGAGGGTCGGCTCTGATTGATAGTTAAACCCTGTCTCCCTCTCCTCCCGTCAGACGAAGGTTGTTGGGAGGGTCAGCTCTGATTGATAGTTAAACCCCGTCTCCCTCTCCTCCCGTCAGACGAAGGTGTTGGGAGGGTCGGCTCTGATTGATAGTTAAACCCCGTCTCCCTCCCCTCCCGTCAGACGAAGGTGTTGGGAGGGTCGGCTCTGATTGATAGTTAAACCCCGTCTCCCTCCCCTCCCGTCAGACGAAGGTGTTGGGAGGGTTGGCTCTGATTGGCCAGGCCAGCTTCTTCTCCTTGGCCTCGCGGTCAAACGTGTCGTAGACGGAGTCTTTGGTGAGCGTCGTCTTGGTCGCCACGGGGATATCCACCACGCCCACGTAGTTACTCTTGGCCATGCGGGAGCTGGCGGTGATGGTGTAGGCGTTGCTACGGTAACACTTCATAGAGGACGTGCAGAAGGTCTCCCTCATGCCGCGTCTGAAGTTAGCGTTGTAGACGGAATAGAGCGAGGGTTTCGAGGCGGCGGAGCTGAACGACACCCAGACCACACAGCAGAACACCAGAGCCCCCTGTCTGCTGGGGCCCGGGGCCTCACTAGGGTGCCACACCTGGACCACGTAGAAGGGAGTCCAGGTGAGGAGGAACACCACGTTCAGCATGAGAAACATCTTGATGGTCTTCACTTTAGTCCTGGGGACGATGTTCATGGTTCTCCTGACCGTGTGTCCGTCGGCGCCGATCCTCCAGATGTAGTGGACCACACGCTGGTAGAACCACACGATGAGGACAGCTGGGACCAGGAACCCCAGGAGCAGGTGGACGGAACCATACAGAACGCCATCCCAGCTTCCCGCCGGCAGGAAGAAGTCACAGTGCCCTCCCCCGTCCCCCGCCTCCGAGCCGTAGAAGAAAAGACAGGGAGAGACGAAAGCGGCGTCCAACATCCAGGAGGCCAGAATCATCCTCTTCGCTTTCTCCCTGGACACCTTGAAGCTCAGTGGGTACACAATGGTGTAGAACCGGTCCACACAGATGGACAGCAGAACATACACCTGGACACCAGGACACAGGTGCTGCAGGTAACGGACAGCCTTACAGGCGGCAGCGCTGAGAGGCCAGCCCCCGCAGGTCACCTGGAGGAGGATGAAGGGAGCACAGCCCAGGGACAGCAACAGGTCGGCACAGGCCATGGACACCACAAAGTAGTTCGTAGTGGACTGACTCCTTCTGCTACGGTGGATCACTATACACACTAGAACATTACCCAGGATGGACACCAACCACAGGAGACTGAACACCAGCCCCAGAACAGCCACCTCCGCTGGGGTGAGTTCATACCACACCTGGGTGGTGTTCTGGAGGCCGGAGGAGGAAGAGGAGGAGGAGAGGGCGTCGTGGTTCCAGATGGAGGGTGTCGCTGAACTGGTGTTGCCCCTGTCTGAGAGGTTAAAGGTCATGGGGAGGGTAAAGGAGGGGGAGAGGAGGGGCAGGAGGGAGGGCTTGATGGTGTCTGTTGATTGGGCGTAGACCATGCCGCTACCGGGAACAGCACCACAGGAGACCTGCGGAGACAAACACACAAACAAGATGTTGTGAGATGGAGGAGACGTACTAAACAGTAGGTAATAAATAATAGCATCTGCATTGTATATGATATATACCTGTATGGAAGAGGACGTTCATGGAAATAAGATGCCTTCAGAAAGGATTCACACCCCGGGACTTTTTACACATTTTGTTGCGAGTTAAAACATGGATTAGAATGGATCAAATCCAGAGTTGTGTCACTGACCTACACACAATACCCCATAATGTCAATTAAAACTGAAAAGCTGAAATGTATCGAGTCAATAAGTATTCAACCTCTCTGTTATGTCAAGGAGCCTAAATACGTTCTTAACTCAGGAAACCGCTCAACATGAGGCCAATGGTGACTTTAAAACAGTTACAGAGTTTAATGTCAGTGGCACTCTGAGGATGGATCAACAACATTGTAGTTGTAGTCCACAATACTAACCTAAATGACAGAGTGAAAAGAAGGAAGCCTGTACAGAATAACACATATTACAAAACATTCTTCCTGTTGCAATAAGGAACTAAAGAAAAACTGAAAAATGTTTGTTGAAGAAATTAACTTTATGTGCTGGATACAAAGTGTTATGTTCGGGGCAAATCCACTGAGTACCAGTCTTCATATTGTCCAGCATGAAAGCTCTGTAACCTCTTCTCAGAGGATATTCTAACCTGAGGAGAGATCAGTCCTATTCTAACCTGAGGAGAGATCAGTCCTGAGGAGAGATCAGTCCTATTCTAACCTGAGGAGAGATCAGTCCTGAGGAGAGATCAGTCCTATTCTAACCTGAGGAGAGATCAATTCTGAGGAGAGATCAGTCCCTATTCTAACCCGAGGAGAGATCAGTCCTGAGCAGATATCAGTCCTATTCCAACCTGAGGAGAGATCAGTCCTATTCTAACCTGAGGAGAGATCAGTCCTATTCTAACCTGAGGAGAGATCAGTCCTGAGGAGAGATCAGTCCTATTCTAACCTGAGGAGAGATCAGTCCTGAGGAGAGATCAGTCCTATTATAACCTGAGGAGAGATCAGTCCTGAGGAGAGATCAGTCCTGAGGAGAGATCAGTCCTATTCTAACCTAAGGAGAGATCAGTCCTATTCTAACCTGAGGAGAGATCAGTCCTGAGGAGAGATCAGTCCTATTCTAACCCGAGGAGAGATCAGTCCTATTCTAACCTGAGGAGAGATCAGTCCTGAGGAGAGATCAGTCCTATTCTAACCTGAGGAGAGATCAGTCCTGAGCAGATATCAGTCCTATTCTAACCTGAGGAGAGATCAGTCCTATTCTAACCTGAGGAGAGATCAGTCCTATTCTAACCTGAGGAGAGATCAGTCCTGAGGAGAGATCAGTCCTATTCTAACCTGAGGAGAGATCAGTCCTGAGGAGAGATCAGTCCTATTATAACCTGAGGAGAGATCAGTCCTGAGGAGAGATCAGTCCTGAGGAGAGATCAGTCCTATTCTAACATAAGGAGAGATCAGTCCTATTCTAACCTGAGGAGAGATCAGTCCTGAGGAGAGATCAGTCCTATTATAACCCGAGGAGAGATCAGTCCTATTCTAACCTCAGGAGAGATCAGTCCTATTGTAACCTGAGGAGAGATCAGTCCTATTCTAACTAGAGGAGAGATCAGTCCTATTCTAACCTGAGGAGAGATCAATTCTGAGGAGAGATCAGTCCTATTATAACCTGAGGAGAGATCAGTCCTGAGGAGAGATCAGTCCTATTCTAACCTGAGGAGAAATCAGTCCTATTCTAACATGAGCAGATATCAGTCCTATTCTAACCTGAGGAGAGATCAGTCCTGAAGGGAGATCAGTCCTATTCTAACCTGAGGAGAGATCAGTCCTGAGGAGAGATCAGTCCTATTCTAACCTGAGGAGAGATCAGTCCTATCCCAACCTGAGGAGAGATCAGTCCTAATTCTAACCTGAGGATGGATCAGTCCTATTCTAACCTGAGGAGAGATCAGTCCTATTCTAACCTGAGGAGAGATCAGTCCTATTCTAACCTGAGGAGAGATCAGTCCTATTCTAACCCGAGGAGAGATCAGTTCTGAGGAGAGATCAGTCCTATTCTAACCTGAGGAGAGACCAGTCCTATTCTAACCTGAGGAGAGATCAGTCCTATTCTAACCTGAGGATAGATCCGTCCAGAGGAGAGATCAGTCCTATTCTAACCTGAGGAGAGATCAGTCCTGAGGAGAGATCAGTCCTATTCTAACCTGAGGAGAGATCAGTCCTGAGCAGATATCAGTCCTATTCTAACCTGAGGAGAGATCAGTCCTATTCTAACCAGAGGAGAGATCAGTCCTGAGGAGAGATCAGTCCTGAGGAAAGATAAGTCCTATTTTAACCTGAGGAGAGATCAGTCCTATTCTAACCTGAGGAGAGATCAGTCCTATTCTAACCTGAGGAGAGATCAGTCCTATTCTAACCTGAGGAGAGATCAGTCCTATTGTAACCTGAGAAGAGATCAGTCCTATTCTAACTAGAGGATAGATCAGTCCTATTCTAACCTGAAGAGAGATTAATTCTGAGGAGAGATCAGTCCTATTCTAACCTGAGGAGAGATCAGTCCTGAGGAGAGATCAGTCCTATTCTAACCTGAGGAGAGATCAGTCCTATCCCAACCTGAGGAGAGATCAGTCCTTTTCTAACCCGAGGAGAGATCAGTCCTGAGGAGAGATCAGTCCTATTCTAACCTGAGGAGAGATCAGTCCTATTCTAACCTGAGGAGAGATCAGTCCTATTCTAACCTGAGGAGAGATCAGTCCTGAGGAGAGATCAGTCCTATTCTAACCTGAGGAAAGACCCGTCCGATTCTAACCTGAGAGATCAGTCCTATTATAACCCGAGGAGAGATCAGTTCTGATGAGAGATCAGTCCTATTCTAAATTGAGGAGGGACCAGTCCTATTCTAACCTGAGGAGAGATCAGTCCTATTCTAACCTGAGGAGAGATCAGTCCTGAGGAGAGATCAGTCCTATTATAACCCGAGGAGAGATCAGTTCTGAGGAGAGATCAGTCCTATTCTAACCTGAGGAGAGACCAGTCCTATTCTAACCTGAGGACAGATCAGTCCAGAGGAGAGATCAGTCCTATTCTAACCTGAGGAGAGATCAGTCCTGAGCAGATATCAGTCCTATTCTAACCTGAGGAGAGATCAGTCCTGAGGAGAGATCAGTCCTGAGGAGAGATCAGTCCTATTCTAACCTGAGGGGAGATCAGTCCTATTCTAACCAGAGGAGAGATCAGTCCTGAGGAGAGATCAGTCCTGAGGAAAGATAAGTCCTATTCTTACCTGAGGAGAGATCAGTCCTATTCTAACCTGAGGAGAGATCAGTCCTATTCTAACTAGAGGAGAGATCAGTCCTATTATAACCTGAGGAGAGATCAATTCTGAGGAGAGATCAGTCCTATTCTAACTAGAGGAGAGATCAGTCCTATTCTAACCTGAGGAGAGATCAATTCTGAGGAGAGATCAGTCCTATTCTAACCTGAGGAGGGATCAGTCCTGAGGAGAGATCAGTCCTATCCCAACCTGAGGAGAGATCAGTTATTTTCTAACCCGAGGAGAGATCAGTTCTGATGAGAGATCAGTCCTATTCTAAATTGAGGAGAGACCAGTCCTATTCTAACCTGAGGAGAGATCAGTCCTATTCTAACCTGAGGAGAGATCAGTCCTGAGGAGAGATCAGTCCTATTCTAACCTGAGGAGAGATCAGTCCTATTCTAACCAGAGGAGAGATCAGTCCTGAGGAGAGATCAGTCCTGAAGAGAGATCAGTCCTATTCTAGCTGGCTCTGTGATGGGGCTCTGTGATGGGGCTCTGTGATGGGGCTCTATGATGGGGCTCTATGATGAGGCTCTATGATGAGGCTCTATGATGGGGCTCTATGATGGGGCTCTATGATGGGGCTCTATGATGGGGCTCTACGAGGGGCTCTGCGAGGGGCTCTACGAGGGGCTCTGTGAGGGGCTCTTTGAGGGGCTCTTCGAGGGGCTCTGTGAGGGGCTCTGTGAGGGGCTCTGTGAGGGGCTCTACGAGGGGCTCTAGCACTCTGTGGCCAAACAAGCAGAACACTCTATATCTCACAGTGAGAGGCTTAATGGGTGATAGAGGGACTGTGTTGAGGGGGTGGCTTAATGGGTGATAGAGAAACTCTGTTGAGGGGGTGGCTTAATGGGTGATAGAGGAGCTGTGTTGAGGGGGTGGCTTAATGGGTGATAGAGGAGCTGTGTTGAGGGGGTGGCTTAATGGGTGATAGAGGAGCTGTGTTGAGGGGGTGGCTTAATGGGTGATAGAGGGACTGTGTTGAGGGGGTGATTGAGGAACTGTGTTGAGGGGGTGTCTTAATGGGTGATAGAGGGACTGTGTTGAGGGGATGTCTTAATGGGTGATAGAGGAACTGTGTTGAGGGGGTGTCTTAATGGGTGATAGAGGGACTGTGTTGAGGGGATGATAGAGGAACTGTGTTGAGGGGATGTCTTAAACAACCACAGCCTCTTGTTAATGGTTTATATAGTCTCAGTAGAATATCAACAACCTGCCCCGAGGAGCAGTAACTGCTGAAGAGACAAACCTATTCATTAGTCACTCCAAGAGACAAAGCTGAGCCAAACCACCCCAGGGGACAGCAGGTTACACAGAGGCAATAAGCAGGAGTCTGTGGGGTCCTGAGTCGCTCTAGGGATAATCATTAAGGGTCTGTGGAGGCTGAGGTACTCTAGGGGAGGGGATTATGTGTGGAGACTGAGGTATTCTATGGGAGGGGATTATGTGTGAAGACTGAGGTACTCTAGGAGAGAGGGTGATGTGTGGAGGGGATTATGTGTGAAGACTGAGGTACTCTAGGAGAGAGGGTGATGTGTGGAGGGGATTATGTGTGGAGGCTGAGGTACTCTAGGGGAGGGGATTATGTGTGGAGGCTGAGGTAATTTAGGGGAGGGGATTATGTGTGAAGACTGAGGTACTCTAGGAGAGAGGGTGATGTGTGGAGGGGATTATGTGTGGAGGCTGAGGTACTCTAGGGGAGGGGATTATGTGTGGAGGCTGAGGTAATTTAGGGGAGGGGATTATGTGTGGAGGCTGAGGTACTCTAGGGGAGGGGATTATGTGTGGAGGCTGAGGTAATCTAGGGGAGGGAATTATGTGTGGAGGTTGAGGTACTCTAGGGGAGGGGATTATGTGTGGAGGCTGAGGTAATTTAGGGGAGGGGATTATGTGTGGAGGCTGAGGTACTCTAGGGGAGGGGATTATGTGTGGAGGCTGAGGTAATTTAGGGGAGGGGATTATGTGTGGAGGCTGAGGTACTCTAGGGGAGGGGATTATGTGTGGAGGCTGAGGTAATCTAGGGGAGGGAATTATGTGTGGAGGCTGAGGTACTCTAGGGGAGGGGATTATGTGTGGAGGCTGAGGTAATTTAGGGGAGGGGATTATGTGTGGAGGCTGAGGTACTCTAGGGGAGGGGATTATGTGTGGAGGCTGAGGTAATTTAGGGGAGGGGATTATGTGTGGAGGCTGAGGTACTCTAGGGGAGCGGATTATGTGTGGAGGCTGAGGTAATTTAGGGGAGGGGATTATGTGTGGAGGCTGAGGTAATTTAGGGGAGGGGATTATGTGTGGAGGCTGAGGTACTCTAGGGGAGGGGATTATGTGTGGAGGCTGAGGTAATCTAGGGGAGGGGATTATGTGTGGAGGCTGAGGTACTCTAGGGGAGGCGATTATGTGTGGAGGCTGAGGTAATCTAGGGGAGGGGATTATGTGTGAAGACTGAGGTACTCTAGGATAGAGGGTAATGTGTGGAGGGGATTATGTGTGGAGGCTGAGGTACTCTAGGGGAGGGGATTATGTGTGGAGGCTGATGTACTCTAGGATAGAGGGTAATGTGTGGAGGGGATTATGTGTGGAGGCTGATGTAATTTAGGGGAGATGATTATGTGTGGAGGTGATTATGTGTGGAGACTGAGGTAGGTTATAGCCAACCCAGACCCAGGGGACAGGTTTATGTGTTGAGGTTGAGGTAGGTTATATCCTGCCCAGACCCAGGGGACAGGTTTATGTGTTGAGGTTGAGGTAGGTTATAGCCAGCCCAGACCCAGAGGACAGGTTTATGTGTTGAGGTTGAGGTAGGTTATATCCAGCCCAGACCCAGGGGACAGGTTTATGTGTTGAGGTAGGTTAGCCAGCCCAGACCCAGGGGACAGGTTTATGTGTTGAGGTTGAGGTAGGTTATAGCCAGCCCAGACCCAGGGGACAGGTTTATGTGTTGAGGTAGGTTATATCCTGCCCAGACCCAGGGGACAGGTTTATGTGTTGAGGTTGAGGTAGGTTATAGCCAGCCCAGACCCAGGGGACAGGTTTATGTGTTGAGGTAGGTTATAGCCAACCCAGACCCAGGGGACAGGTTTATGTGTTGAGGTTGAGGTAGGTTATAGCCAGCCCAGACCCAGAGGACAGGTTTATGTGTTGAGGTTGAGGTAGGTTATATCCAGCCCAGACCCAGGGGACAGGTTTATGTGTTGAGGTAGGTTAGCCAGCCCAGACCCAGGGGACAGGTTTATGTGTTGAGGTTGAGGTAGGTTATAGCCAGCCCAGACCCAGGGGACAGGTTTATGTGTTGAGGTTGAGGTAGGTTATAGCCAGCCCAGACCCAGGGGACAGGTTTATGTGTTGAGGTAGGTTAGCCAGCCCAGACCCAGGGGACAGGTTTATGTGTTGAGGTAGGTTAGCCAACCCAGACCCAGGGGACAGGTTTATGTGTTGAGGTTGAGGTAGGTTAGCCAGCCCAGACCCAGGGGACAGGTTTATGTGTTGAGGTAGGTTATAGCCAGCCCAGACCCAGGGGACAGGTTTATGTGTTGAGGTTGAGGTAGGTTATAGCCAACCCAGACCCAGGGGACAGGTTTATGTGTTGAGGTAGGTTATAGCCAGCCCAGACCCAGGGGACAGGTTTATGTGTTGAGGTTGAGGTAGGTTATAGCCAGCCCAGACCCAGGGGACAGGTTTATGTGTTGAGGTTGAGGTAGGTTATAGCCAGCCCAGACCCAGGGGACAGGTTTATGTGTTGAGGTAGGTTATATCCAGCCCAGACCCAGGGGACAGGTTTATGTGTTGAGGTTGAGGTAGGTTAGCCAGCCCAGACCCAGGGGACAGGTTTATGTGTTGAGGTAGGTTATATCCAGCCCAGACCCAGGGGACAGGTTTATGTGTTGAGGTTGAGGTAGGTTATAGCCAGCCCAGACCCAGGGGACAGGTTTATGTGTTGAGGTTGAGGTAGGTTATATCCAGCCCAGACCCAGGGGACAGGTTTATGTGTTGAGGTAGGTTATATCCAGCCCAGACCCAGGGGACAGGTTTATGTGTTGAGGTAGGTTATAGCCAGCCCAGACCCAGGGGACAGGTTTATGTGTTGAGGTTGAGGTAGGTTATATCCAGCCCAGACCCAGAGGACAGGTTTATGTGTTGAGGTTGAGGTAGGTTATAGCCAGCCCAGACCCAGGGGACAGGTTTATGTGTTGAGGTAGGTTAGCCAGCCCAGACCCAGGGGACAGGTTTATGTGTTGAGGTAGGTTATATCCAGCCCAGACCCAGGGGACAGGTTTATGTGTTGAGGTAGGTTAGCCAGCCCAGACCCAGGGGACAGGTTTATGTGTTGAGGTAGGTTATAGCCAGCCCAGACCCAGGGGACAGGTTTATGTGTTGAGGTAGGTTATATCCAGCCCAGACCCAGGGGACAGGTTTATGTGTTGAGGTTGAGGTAGGTTATAGCCAGCCCAGACCCAGGGGACAGGTTTATGTGTTGAGGTAGGTTATAGCCAGCCTAGACCCAGGGGACAGGTTTATGTGTTGAGGTAGGTTATATCCTGCCCAGACCCAGGGGACAGGTTTATGTGTTGAGGTAGGTTATAGCCAGCCCAGACCCAGGGGACAGGTTTATGTGTTGAGGTAGGTTATAGCCAGCCCAGACCCAGGGGACAGGTTTATGTGTTGAGGTTGAGGTAGGTTATATCCAGCCCAGACCCAGGGGACAGGTTTATGTGTTGAGGTAGGTTATATCCAGCCCAGACCCAGGGGACAGGTTTATGTGTTGAGGTTGAGGTAGGTTATAGCCAGCCCAGACCCAGGGGACAGGTTTATGTGTTGAGGTTGAGGTAGGTTATATCCAGCCCAGACCCAGGGGACAGGTTTATGTGTTGAGGTTGAGGTAGGTTATAGCCAGCCTAGACCCAGGGGACAGGTTTATGTGTTGAGGTAGGTTATAGCCAGCCCAGACCCAGGGGACAGGTTTATGTGTTGAGGTAGGTTATAGCCAGCCCAGACCCAGGGGACAGGTTTATGTGTTGAGGTTGAGGTAGGTTATAGCCAGCCCAGACCCAGAGGACAGGTTTATGTGTTGAGGTAGGTTATAGCCAGCCCAGACCCAGGGGACAGGTTTATGTGTTGAGGTTGAGGTAGGTTATAGCCAGCCCAGACCCAGGGGACAGGTTTATGTGTTGAGGTAGGTTATAGCCAGCCCAGACCCAGGGGACAGGTTTATGTGTTGAGGTAGGTTATATCCAGCCCAGACCCAGGGGACAGGTTTATGTGTTGAGGTTGAGGTAGGTTATAGCCAGCCCAGACCCAGAGGACAGGTTTATGTGTTGAGGTAGGTTATAGCCAACCCAGACCCAGAGGACAGGTTTATGTGTTGAGGTTGAGGTAGGTTATATCCAGCCCAGACCCAGGGGACAGGTTTATGTGTTGAGGTAGGTTATATCCAGCCCAGACCCAGGGGACAGGTTTATGTGTTGAGGTTGAGGTAGGTTATATCCAGCCCAGACCCAGAGGACAGGTTTATGTGTTGAGGTTGAGGTAGGTTAGCCAGCCCAGACCCAGGGGACAGGTTTATGTGTTGAGGTAGGTTAGCCAACCCAGACCCAGGGGACAGGTTTATGTGTTGAGGTTGAGGTAGGTTATATCCAGCCCAGACCCAGAGGACAGGTGTATGTGTTGAGGTAGGTTATAGCCAGCCCAGACCCAGGGGACAGGTTTATGTGTTGAGGTAGGTTATATCCTGCCCAGACCCAGGGGACAGGTTTATGTGTTGAGGTTGAGGTAGGTTAGCCAGCCCAGACCCAGGGGACAGGTTTATGTGTTGAGGTTGAGGTAGGTTATAGCCAGCCCAGACCCAGGGGACAGGTTTATGTGTTGAGGTTGAGGTAGGTTATAGCCAGCCCAGACCCAGAGGACAGGTTTATGTGTTGAGGTAGGTTATAGCCAGCCCAGACCCAGGGGACAGGTTTATGTGTTGAGGTTGAGGTAGGTTATATCCAGCCCAGACCCAGGGGACAGGTTTATGTGTTGAGGTTGAGGTAGGTTATAGCCAGCCCAGACCCAGAGGACAGGTTTATGTGTTGAGGTTGAGGTAGGTTATAGCCAGCCCAGACCCAGAGGACAGGTTTATGTGTTGAGGTTGAGGTAGGTTATATCCAGCCCAGACCCAGAGGACAGGTTTATGTGTTGAGGTTGAGGTAGGTTATAGCCAGCCCAGACCCAGGGGACAGGTTTATGTATAAAGGTTGAGGTAGGTTATAGCCAACCCAGACCCAGAGGACAGGTTTATGTGTTGAGGTAGGTTATAGCCAGCCCAGACCCAGGGGACAGGTTTATGTGTTGAGGTTGAGGTAGGTTATAGCCAGCCCAGACCCAGGGGACAGGTTTATGTGTTGAGGTAGGTTATATCCAGCCCAGACCCAGGGGACAGGTTTATGTGTTGAGGTTGAGGTAGGTTATAGCCAGCCCAGACCCAGGGGACAGGTTTATGTGTTGAGGTAGGTTATAGCCAGCCCAGACCCAGGGGACAGGTTTATGTGTTGAGGTTGAGGTAGGTTATAGCCAGCCCAGACCCAGGGGACAGGTTTATGTGTTGAGGTTGAGGTAGGTTATATCCAGCCCAGACCCAGGGGACAGGTTTATGTGTTGAGGTAGGTTATATCCTGCCCAGACCCAGGGGACAGGTTTATGTGTTGAGGTTGAGGTAGGTTATAGCCAGCCCAGACCCAGGGGACAGGTTTATGTGTTGAGGTAGGTTATAGCCAACCCAGACCCAGGGGACAGGTTTATGTGTTGAGGTTGAGGTAGGTTATAGCCAGCCCAGACCCAGAGGACAGGTTTATGTGTTGAGGTTGAGGTAGGTTATATCCAGCCCAGACCCAGGGGACAGGTTTATGTGTTGAGGTAGGTTAGCCAGCCCAGACCCAGGGGACAGGTTTATGTGTTGAGGTTGAGGTAGGTTATAGCCAGCCCAGACCCAGGGGACAGGTTTATGTGTTGAGGTTGAGGTAGGTTATAGCCAGCCCAGACCCAGGGGACAGGTTTATGTGTTGAGGTAGGTTAGCCAGCCCAGACCCAGGGGACAGGTTTATGTGTTGAGGTAGGTTAGCCAACCCAGACCCAGGGGACAGGTTTATGTGTTGAGGTTGAGGTAGGTTAGCCAGCCCAGACCCAGGGGACAGGTTTATGTGTTGAGGTAGGTTATAGCCAGCCCAGACCCAGGGGACAGGTTTATGTGTTGAGGTTGAGGTAGGTTATAGCCAACCCAGACCCAGGGGACAGGTTTATGTGTTGAGGTAGGTTATATCCAGCCCAGACCCAGGGGACAGGTTTATGTGTTGAGGTTGAGGTAGGTTAGCCAGCCCAGACCCAGGGGACAGGTTTATGTGTTGAGGTAGGTTATATCCAGCCCAGACCCAGGGGACAGGTTTATGTGTTGAGGTTGAGGTAGGTTATATCCAGCCCAGACCCAGGGGACAGGTTTATGTGTTGAGGTAGGTTATAGCCAGCCCAGACCCAGGGGACAGGTTTATGTGTTGAGGTTGAGGTAGGTTATATCCAGCCCAGACCCAGGGGACAGGTTTATGTGTTGAGGTAGGTTATATCCAGCCCAGACCCAGGGGACAGGTTTATGTGTTGAGGTAGGTTATAGCCAGCCCAGACCCAGGGGACAGGTTTATGTGTTGAGGTTGAGGTAGGTTATATCCAGCCCAGACCCAGAGGACAGGTTTATGTGTTGAGGTTGAGGTAGGTTATAGCCAGCCCAGACCCAGGGGACAGGTTTATGTGTTGAGGTAGGTTAGCCAGCCCAGACCCAGGGGACAGGTTTATGTGTTGAGGTAGGTTATATCCAGCCCAGACCCAGGGGACAGGTTTATGTGTTGAGGTAGGTTATATCCAGCCCAGACCCAGGGGACAGGTTTATGTGTTGAGGTAGGTTAGCCAGCCCAGACCCAGGGGACAGGTTTATGTGTTGAGGTAGGTTATAGCCAGCCCAGACCCAGGGGACAGGTTTATGTGTTGAGGTAGGTTATAGCCAGCCCAGACCCAGGGGACAGGTTTATGTGTTGAGGTAGGTTATATCCAGCCCAGACCCAGGGGACAGGTTTATGTGTTGAGGTTGAGGTAGGTTATAGCCAGCCCAGACCCAGGGGACAGGTTTATGTGTTGAGGTAGGTTATAGCCAGCCTAGACCCAGGGGACAGGTTTATGTGTTGAGGTAGGTTATATCCTGCCCAGACCCAGGGGACAGGTTTATGTGTTGAGGTAGGTTATAGCCAGCCCAGACCCAGGGGACAGGTTTATGTGTTGAGGTAGGTTATAGCCAGCCCAGACCCAGGGGACAGGTTTATGTGTTGAGGTAGGTTATATCCAGCCCAGACCCAGGGGACAGGTTTATGTGTTGAGGTTGAGGTAGGTTATAGCCAGCCCAGACCCAGGGGACAGGTTTATGTGTTGAGGTTGAGGTAGGTTATAGCCAGCCCAGACCCAGGGGACAGGTTTATGTGTTGAGGTTGAGGTAGGTTATAGCCAGCCCAGACCCAGGGGACAGGTTTATGTGTTGAGGTAGGTTATAGCCAGCCCAGACCCAGGGGACAGGTTTATGTGTTGAGGTTGAGGTAGGTTATAGCCAGCCCAGACCCAGAGGACAGGTTTATGTGTTGAGGTAGGTTATAGCCAGCCCAGACCCAGGGGACAGGTTTATGTGTTGAGGTTGAGGTAGGTTATAGCCAGCCCAGACCCAGGGGACAGGTTTATGTGTTGAGGTAGGTTATAGCCAGCCCAGACCCAGGGGACAGGTTTATGTGTTGAGGTAGGTTATATCCAGCCCAGACCCAGGGGACAGGTTTATGTGTTGAGGTTGAGGTAGGTTATAGCCAGCCCAGACCCAGAGGACAGGTTTATGTGTTGAGGTAGGTTATAGCCAACCCAGACCCAGAGGACAGGTTTATGTGTTGAGGTTGAGGTAGGTTATATCCAGCCCAGACCCAGGGGACAGGTTTATGTGTTGAGGTAGGTTATATCCAGCCCAGACCCAGGGGACAGGTTTATGTGTTGAGGTTGAGGTAGGTTATATCCAGCCCAGACCCAGAGGACAGGTTTATGTGTTGAGGTTGAGGTAGGTTAGCCAGCCCAGACCCAGGGGACAGGTTTATGTGTTGAGGTAGGTTAGCCAACCCAGACCCAGGGGACAGGTTTATGTGTTGAGGTTGAGGTAGGTTATATCCAGCCCAGACCCAGAGGACAGGTGTATGTGTTGAGGTAGGTTATAGCCAGCCCAGACCCAGGGGACAGGTTTATGTGTTGAGGTAGGTTATATCCTGCCCAGACCCAGGGGACAGGTTTATGTGTTGAGGTTGAGGTAGGTTAGCCAGCCCAGACCCAGGGGACAGGTTTATGTGTTGAGGTTGAGGTAGGTTATAGCCAGCCCAGACCCAGGGGACAGGTTTATGTGTTGAGGTTGAGGTAGGTTATAGCCAGCCCAGACCCAGAGGACAGGTTTATGTGTTGAGGTAGGTTATAGCCAGCCCAGACCCAGGGGACAGGTTTATGTGTTGAGGTTGAGGTAGGTTATATCCAGCCCAGACCCAGGGGACAGGTTTATGTGTTGAGGTTGAGGTAGGTTATAGCCAGCCCAGACCCAGAGGACAGGTTTATGTGTTGAGGTTGAGGTAGGTTATAGCCAGCCCAGACCCAGAGGACAGGTTTATGTGTTGAGGTTGAGGTAGGTTATATCCAGCCCAGACCCAGAGGACAGGTTTATGTGTTGAGGTTGAGGTAGGTTATAGCCAGCCCAGACCCAGGGGACAGGTTTATGTATAAAGGTTGAGGTAGGTTATAGCCAACCCAGACCCAGAGGACAGGTTTATGTGTTGAGGTAGGTTATAGCCAGCCCAGACCCAGGGGACAGGTTTATGTGTTGAGGTTGAGGTAGGTTATAGCCAGCCCAGACCCAGGGGACAGGTTTATGTGTTGAGGTAGGTTATATCCAGCCCAGACCCAGGGGACAGGTTTATGTGTTGAGGTTGAGGTAGGTTATAGCCAGCCCAGACCCAGGGGACAGGTTTATGTGTTGAGGTAGGTTATAGCCAGCCCAGACCCAGGGGACAGGTTTATGTGTTGAGGTTGAGGTAGGTTATAGCCAGCCCAGACCCAGGGGACAGGTTTATGTGTTGAGGTTGAGGTAGGTTATATCCAGCCCAGACCCAGGGGACAGGTTTATGTGTTGAGGTAGGTTATATCCTGCCCAGACCCAGGGGACAGGTTTATGTGTTGAGGTTGAGGTAGGTTATAGCCAGCCCAGACCCAGGGGACAGGTTTATGTGTTGAGGTAGGTTATATCCAGCCCAGACCCAGAGGACAGGTTTATGTGTTGAGGTAGGTTATAGCCAGCCCAGACCCAGGGGACAGGTTTATGTGTTGAGGTTGAGGTAGGTTATAGCCAGCCCAGACCCAGGGGACAGGTTTATGTGTTGAGGTTGAGGTAGGTTATAGCCAGCCCAGACCCAGAGGACAGGTTTATGTGTTGAGGTTGAGGTAGGTTATAGCCAGCCCAGACCCAGGGGACAGGTTTATGTGTTGAGGTAGGTTATAGCCAGCCCAGACCCAGGGGACAGGTTTATGTGTTGAGGTTGAGGTAGGTTATATCCAGCCCAGACCCAGAGGACAGGTTTATGTGTTGAGGTTGAGGTAGGTTATAGCCAGCCCAGACCCAGGGGACAGGTTTATGTGTTGAGGTTGAGGTAGGTTATAGCCAGCCCAGACCCAGGGGACAGGTTTATGTGTTGAGGTTGAGGTAGGTTATAGCCAGCCCAGACCCAGGGGACAGGTGTATGTGTTGAGGTTGAGGTAGGTTATAGCCAGCCCAGACCCAGGGGACAGGTTTATGTGTTGAGGTTGAGGTAGGTTATAGCCAGCCCAGACCCAGAGGACAGGTTTATGTGTTGAGGTAGGTTATAGCCAGCCCAGACCCAGGGGACAGGTTTATGTGTTGAGGTAGGTTATAGCCAGCCCAGACCCAGGGGACAGGTTTATGTGTTGAGGTTGAGGTAGGTTATAGCCAACCCAGACCCAGGGGACAGGTTTATGTGTTGAGGTAGGTTATAGCCAGCCCAGACCCAGGGGACAGGTTTATGTGTTGAGGTTGAGGTAGGTTATAGCCAGCCCAGACCCAGGGGACAGGTTTATGTGTTGAGGTTGAGGTAGGTTATATCCTGCCCAGACCCAGGGGACAGGTTTATGTGTTGAGGTAGGTTATAGCCAGCCCAGACCCAGGGGACAGGTTTATGTGTTGAGGTTGAGGTAGGTTATATCCTGCCCAGAACCAGGGGACAGGTTTATGTATAAAGGTTGAGGTAGGTTATAGCCAGCCCAGAACCAGGGGACAGGTTTATGTGTTGAGGTTGAGGTAGGTTATAGCCAGCCCAGACCCAGGGGACAGGTTTATGTGTTGAGGTTGAGGTAGGTTATAGCCAGCCCAGACCCAGGGGACAGGTTTATGTGTTGAGGTTGAGGTAGGTTATAGCCAGCCCAGACCCAGGGGACAGGTTTATGTGTTGAGGTAGGTTATAGCCAGCCCAGACCCAGGGGACAGGTTTATGTGTTGAGGTTGAGGTAGGTTATAGCCAGCCCAGACCCAGGGGACAGGTTTATGTGTTGAGGTAGGTTATAGCCAGCCCAGACCCAGGGGACAGGTTTATGTGTTGAGGTTGAGGTAGGTTATATCCAGCCCAGACCCAGGGGACAGGTTTATGTGTTGAGGTTGAGGTAGGTTATAGCCAGCCCAGACCCAGGGGACAGGTTTATGTGTTGAGGTTGAGGTAGGTTATATCCAGCCCAGACCCAGGGGACAGGTTTATGTGTTGAGGTTGAGGTAGGTTATAGCCAGCCCAGACCCAGGGGACAGGTTTATGTGTTGAGGTAGGTTATAGCCAGCCCAGACCCAGGGGACAGGTTTATGTGTTGAGGTTGAGGTAGGTTATAGCCAGCCCAGACCCAGGGGACAGGTTTATGTGTTGAGGTTGAGGTAGGTTATAGCCAGCCCAGACCCAGGGGACAGGTGTATGTGTTGAGGTTGAGGTAGGTTATAGCCAGCCCAGACCCAGGGGACAGGTTTATGTGTTGAGGTTGAGGTAGGTTATAGCCAGCCCAAACCCAGGGGACAGGTTTATGTGTTGAGGTTGAGGTAGGTTAGCCAGCCCAGACCCAGAGGACAGGTTTATGTGTTGAGGTAGGTTAGCCAACCCAGATCCAGGGGACAGGTTTATGTGTTGAGGTAGGTTAGCCAACCCAGACCCAGAGGACAGGTTTATGTGTTGAGGTAGGTTAGCCAGCCCAAACCCAGGGGACAGGTTTATGTGTTGAGGTAGGTTATAGCCAGCCCAGACCCAGGGGACAGGTTTATGTGTTGAGGTTGAGGTAGGTTATAGCCAGCCCAGACCCAGGGGACAGGTTTATGTGTTGAGGTAGGTTAGCCAGCCCAGACCCAGGGGACAGGTTTATGTGTTGAGGTTGAGGTAGGTTATAGCCAGCCCAGACCCAGGGGACAGGTTTATGTGTTGAGGTTGAGGTAGGTTATAGCCAGCCCAGACCCAGGGGACAGGTTTATGTGTTGAGGTTGAGGTAGGTTATATCCTGCCCAGACCCAGGGGACAGGTTTATGTGTTGAGGTAGGTTAGCCAGCCCAAACCCAGGGGACAGGTTTATGTGTTGAGGTAGGTTATAGCCAGCCCAGACCCAGGGGACAGGTTTATGTGTTGAGGTAGGTTAGCCAGCCCAAACCCAGGGGACAGGTTTATGTGTTGAGGTAGGTTATAGCCAGCCCAAACCCAGGGGACAGGTTTATGTGTTGAGGTTGAGGTAGGTTATAGCCAGCCCAGAACCAGGGGACAGGTTTATGTGTTGAGGTTGAGGTAGGTTATAGCCAGCCCAAACCCAGAGGACAGGTTTATGTGTTGAGGTTGAGGTAGGTTAGCCAGCCCAGACCCAGGGGACAGGTTTATGTGTTGAGGTAGGTTATAGCCAACCCAGACCCAGGGGACAGGTTTATGTGTTGAGGTTGAGGTAGGTTATAGCCAGCCCAAACCCAGAGGACAGGTTTATGTGTTGAGGTTGAGGTAGGTTATAGCCAGCCCAGACCCAGGGGACAGGTTTATGTGTTGAGGTAGGTTAGCCAGCCCAGACCCAGGGGACAGGTTTATGTGTTGAGGTTGAGGTAGGTTATAGCCAGCCCAGACCCAGGGGACAGGTTTATGTGTTGAGGTAGGTTATAGCCAGCCCAGACCCAGGGGACAGGTTTATGTGTTGAGGTTGAGGTAGGTTATAGCCAGCCCAGACCCAGGGGACAGGTTTATGTGTTGAGGTAGGTTAGCCAGCCCAAACCCAGGGGACAGGTTTATGTGTTGAGGTTGAGGTAGGTTATAGCCAGCCCAGACCCAGGGGACAGGTTTATGTGTTGAGGTAGGTTAGCCAACCCAGACCCAGGGGACAGGTTTATGTGTTGAGGTTGAGGTAGGTTATAGCCAGCCCAGACCCAGGGGACAGGTTTATGTGTTGAGGTAGGTTATAGCCAGCCCAGACCCAGGGGACAGGTTTATGTGTTGAGGTTGAGGTAGGTTATAGCCAGCCCAGACCCAGAGGACAGCAGCAGCTTTGTGCTTATCACACATCTCATGTTTACTGTAGTGGCTCTCCTCTCTCTACCTTCATACCCTCTATTCCCTTGGCAACCATCGCCTGAGTCAGCCCTGACATCCACACACACAGCCTGATGAGAGAGATGCCTGAACCTCAACAAGCCAGCTGCTGCTGCTGAAAGATATACAGTTTACAGTGTTTCTGGGCTGGAGAGAGGACAACACGACACCGTATCAACACAGCACCACAACAGAGCAGTGTCCACACCACAACACCACGACAGACCAGTGTCCACACCACAACACCACGACAGACCAGTGTCAACACCACAACACCATGACAGACCAGTGTCAACACCACAACACCACGACAGACCAGTGTCAACACCACAACACCACAACAGACCAGTGTCAACACCATGACAGACCAGTGTCAACACCACAACACCATGACAGACCAGTGTCAACACCACAACACCATGACAGACCAGTGTCAACACCACAACACCATGACAGACCAGTGTCAACACCACAACACCACAACAGACCAGTGTCAACACCATGACAGACCAGTGTCAACACCATGACAGACCAGTGTCAACACCACAACACCATGACAGACCAGTGTCAACACCACAACACCACAACAGAGCAGTGTCCACACCACAACACCACGACAGACCAGTGTCAACACCACAACACCACGACAGACCAGTGTCAACACCATGACAGACCAGTGTCAACACCACAACACCATGACAGACCAGTGTCAACCCCACAACACCACAACAGAGCAGTGTCAACACCACAACACCACGACAGACCAGTGTCAACCCCACAACACCACGACAGACCAGTGTCAACACCACAACACCATGACAGACCAGTGTTAACACCACAACACCATGACAGACCAGTGTCAACCCCACAACACCACAACAGAGCAGTGTCAACACCACAACACCACGACAGACCAGTGTCAACACCACAACACCACGACAGACCAGTGTCAACACCACAACACCATGACAGACCAGTGTCAACACCACAACACCACAACAGACCAGTGTCAACACCACAACACCATGACACCGTGACAGACCAGTGTCAACACCATAACACCATGACACCACAACAGACCAGTGTCAACACCACAACACCGTGACAGACCAGTGTTAACACCGTGACAGACCAGTGTCAACACCATGACACCACAACAGACCAGGGTCAACACCACAACACCACAACAGACAGTGTCAACACCATGACACCACAACAGACCAGTGTCAACACCATGACACCGTGACAGACCAGTGTCAACACCACAACAGACCAGTGTCAACACCACAACACCACAACACCATGACACCGTGACAGACCAGTGTCAACACCGTGACAGACCAGTGTCAACACCATGACAGACCAGTGTCAACACCACAACACCATGACAGACCAGTGTCAACACCACAACAGACCAGTGTCAACACCACAACACCACACCACAACACCATGACACCGTGACAGACCAGTGTCAACACCACAACACCGTTGCAGACCAGTGTCAACACCACAACACAACACCATGACACCGTGACAGACCAGTGTCAACACCGTGACAGACCAGTGTCAACACCATGACAGACCAGTGTCAACACCACAACACCATGACAGACCAGTGTCAACACCACAACAGACCAGTGTCAGGTAGATGGACAGAGTATCATGACTGATCTACTCCATACCACCATTAGCAGCAGGTAGATGGACAGAGTATCATGACTGATCTACTCCATACCACCAACAGCACTATTAGCAACACGTAGATGGACAGAGTACCATGACTGATCTACTCCATACCACCAACAGCACTATTAGCAACACGTAGATGGACAGAGTATCATGACTGATCTACTCCATACCACCAACAGCACTATTAGCAACACGTAGATGGACAGAGTATCATGACTGATCTACTCCATACCACCATTAGCACTATTAGCAACACGTAGATGGACAGAGTATCATGACTGATCTACTCCATACCACCATTAGCAGCAGGTAGATGGACAGAGTACCATGACTGATCTACTCCATACCACCATTAGCAGCAGGTAGATGGACAGAGTACCATGACTGATCTACTCCATACCACCATTAGCAGCAGGTAGATGGACAGAGTACCATGACTGATCTACTCCATACCACCAACAGCATCATCTAGCCTACATGAGTTCTGCTGTTCCCTGACAGCTTAGCAGCCTCCACACAGCAGGCGGGACAGGATAACATGTCTCGTGATATTCCGTTTCAGAATAATAGCCTATCAACATACAACCTGACAAAACCATAGACTTCCAGGACAATACACGACAAAAGAAAAAACAACACGCAGCAAGCCCTTTCCAAACAACCAGACAGACACCGGTTTGTTTTGTAGCGCAAACGTTGTGCGAATGTTCTGTGACCGGAGACAAAAGCTACAGCTCATATATTTCACAGATGTATATTATTGATGCCCGTTGAATTTGAATAACATCTATGGCACTGAGATATTACATCTCACTCGGACGGACGCACACAGACTCAACACATCCCATCTCATCTTCTGCACATCCTACCATTCCAGTGTTTTACTTGCTATATTGTAGTTACTTCGCCACCATGGCCTTGTTTTGCCTTTACCTCCCTTATCCTACCTCATTTGCACATACTACATATAGTCTTTTTCTACTGTGTTATTGACTGTGTTTGTTTTACTCCATGTGTAACTCTGTGTTGTTGTATGTGTCGAACTGCTTTGCTTTATCTCGGCCGGGTTGCAGTTGTAAATGAGAACTTGTTCTCAACTAGCCTACCTGGTTAAATAAAGGTGAAAAATTAAATAAAGAATATTGTGATGGACACATTCATGTAATCAAGGACAACGTTTAGGCAAAATTATAAACCCATTCTGAATCTTCCTAATTATTATCAGCTTGGTCTGAAATGCTCATGATGTCGAAACGTTCTGCCAGGTCTACCCGGGTAACTGTTAAAATAATCATCAGTCACGTACCTGTCTCACGGTAATAACGGTCGCATTTTACGTTCTGTGTCTAACTCCGTATTATTCCGTCAATCTAACGGATATTGTGCTGCGGAGGATCGCCCCGGTTCTTCATCTGAATCACGTCCGTTCGGTTCGGTTCCAACCGTTAACAATAACAGCCTCTTCCTCTTCGTGACAACTGCGGCATTCCTGGAAAGTGGAAACTGCTTAGGAACGAGACAAAATGTCGCGGGAGAGGAGAGGAGAGGAGAGGAGGGGAGGGGGGCAATATAATTAAATCAATACCTTTTCTTTCAATGGAGACGGTCACATGGTGTGATGATCACGTGCCCACTAGGATAATACAGATAGAAAGTTAGAAACAGCAGAATAGACTAGAACTAATCTGTGAACAACACAGGATCTGTGTCAAACACCAGAATAGACTAGGACTAATCTGTGAACAACACAGGATCTGTGTCAAACACCAGAATAGACTAGGACTAATCTGTGAAGAAACACAGGATCTTTGTCAAACACCAGAATAGACTAGGATTAATCTGTGAAGAACACAGGATCTTTGTCAAACACCAGAATAGACTAGGACTAATCTGTGAACAACACAGGATCTTTGTCAAACACCAGAATAGACTAGGACTAATCTGTGAAGAACACAGGATCTGTGTCAAACACCAGAATAGACTAGGACTAATCTGTGAACAACACAGGATCTTTGTCAAATCTCTAAATAATGATGTCTCCTCCTTCACTACTGATCTGACAGAAGTGCCCAGGTGAAGGCCACCTTAATGATGATCTACCACCATATTCACTTCACCTGTCAAGTCTCTTCCAATCAGTGAAGCTGAAGGGGGTGAGGAGAGGATTTGGAAGAACCCTGCTCCTACCCAAAAGGAGACCCCAGGACTCTACCCAAAAGGAGACCCCAGGGCCCTACCCAAAAGGAAACCCCAGGACTCTACCCAAAAGGAGACCCCAGGGCCCTACCCAAAAGGAGACCCCAGGGCCCTACCCAAAAGGAGACCCCAGGGCCCTACCCAAAAGGAGACCCCAGGACTCTACCCAAAAGGAGACCCCAGGGCCCTACCCAAAAGGAGAGTCAACAGATATGTAAAGCAGGCAGAGCCATACCTCTTCCCTGAGTCAACAGATATGTAAAGCAGGCAGAGCCATACCTCTATCCTGAGTCAACAGATATGTAAAGCAGGCAGAGCCATACCTCTACCCTGAGTCAACAGATATGTAAAGCAGGCAGAGCCATACCTCTACTCTGAGTCAACATATATGTAAAGCAGACAGAGCCATACCTCTATCCTGAGTCAACAGATATGTAAAGCAGGCAGAGCCATACCTCTATCCTGAGTCAACAGATATGTAAAGCAGGCAGAGCCATACCTCTACCCTGAATCAACAGATATGTAAAGCAGGCAGAGCCATACCTATATCCTGAGTCAACAGATATGTAAAGCAGGCAGAGCCATACCTCTACCCTGAGTCAACAGATATGTAAAGCAGGCAGAGCCATACCTCTACCCCGAGTCAACAGATATGTAAAGCAGACAGAGCCATACCTCTACCCTGAGTTAACAGATATGTAAAGCAGGCAGAGCCATACCTCTACCCTGAATCAACAGATATGTAAAGCAGGCAGAGCCATACCTATATCCTGAGTCAACAGATATGTAAAGCAGGCAGAGCCATACCTCTACCCTGAGTCAACAGATATGTAAAGCAGGCAGAGCCATACCTCTACCCTGAGTCAACAGATATGTAAAGCAGACAGAGCCATACCCTGAGTCAACAGATATGTAAAGCAGACAGAGCCATACCCTGAGTTAACAGATGTGTAAAGCAGACAGAGCCATACCCCTATCCTGAGTCAGCAGATATGTAAAGCAGACAGAGCCATACCCTGAGTCAACAGATATGTAAAGCAGACAGAGCCATACCCTGAGTTAAAAGATATGTAAAGCAGACAGAGCCATACCCTGAGTCAACAGATATGTAAAGCAGACAGAGCCATACCCTGAGTTAACAGATATGTAAAGCAGACAGAGCCATACCTCTACCCTGAGTTAACAGATATGTAAAGCAGGCAGAGCCATACCTCTTCCCTGAATCAACAGATATGTAAAGCAGACAGAGCCATACCTCTTCCCTGAGTCAACAGATATGTAAAGCAGGCAGAGCCATACCTCTATCCTGAGTCAACAGATATGTAAAG
Organism: Oncorhynchus mykiss; assembly: GCF_013265735.2. Classification (NCBI taxonomy): domain Eukaryota; kingdom Metazoa; phylum Chordata; class Actinopteri; order Salmoniformes; family Salmonidae; genus Oncorhynchus; species Oncorhynchus mykiss. The sequence continues at coordinate 81,077,650 of NC_048579.1, read as the reverse complement.
CAGGCAGAGCCATACCTCTACCCTGAGTCAACAGATATGTAAAGCAGGCAGAGCCATACCTCTACTCTGAGTCAACAGATATGTAAAGCAGACAGAGCCATACCTCTATCCTGAGTCAACAGATATGTAAAGCAGGCAGAGCCATACCTCTATCCTGAGTCAACAGATATGTAAAGCAGGCAGAGCCATACCTCTTCCCTGAATCAACAGATATGTAAAGCAGACAGAGCCATACCTCTACCCTGAGTCAACAGATATGTAAAGCAGACAGAGCCATACCTCTACCCTGAGTCAACAGATATGTAAAGCAGACAGAGCCATACCTCCACCCTGAGTCAACAGATATGTAAAGCAGGCAGAGCCATACCTCTATCCTGAGTCAACAGATATGTAAAGCAGGCAGAGCCATACCTCTACCCTGAGTCAACAGATATGTAAAGCAGACAGAGCCATACCTCTATCCTGAGTCAACAGATATGTAAAGCAGGCAGAGCCATACCTCTACCCTGAGTCAACAGATATGTAAAGCAGACAGAGCCATACCTCTTCCCTGAGTCAACAGATATGTAAAGCAGGCAGAGCCATACCTCTACCCTGAGTCAGCAGATATGTAAAGCAGGCAGAGCCATACCTCTACCCCGAGTCAACAGATATGTAAAGCAGGCAGAGCCATACCCTGAGTCAACAGATATGTAAAGCAGACAGAGCCATACCTCTACCCTGAGTCAACAGATATGTAAAGCAGGCAGAGCCATACCTCTATCCTGAGTCAACAGATATGTAAAGCAGACAGAGCCATACCTCTATCCTGAGTCAACAGATATGTAAAGCAGGCAGAGCCATACCTCTACCCTGAGTCAACAGATATGTAAAGCAGGCAGAGCCATACCTCTTCCCTGAATCAACAGATATGTAAAGCAGACAGAGCCATACCTCTACCCTGAGTCAACAGATATGTAAAGCAGGCAGAGCCATACCTCTATCCTGAGTCAACAGATATGTAAAGCAGACAGAGCCATACCTCTATCCTGAGTCAACAGATATGTAAAGCAGGCAGAGCCATACCTCTACCCTGAGTCAACAGATATGTAAAGCAGGCAGAGCCATACCTCTTCCCTGAATCAACAGATATGTAAAGCAGACAGAGCCATACCTCTACCCCGAGTCAACAGATATGTAAAGCAGACAGAGCCATACCTCTACCCTGAGTTAACAGATATGTAAAGCAGGCAGAGCCATACCTCTACCCTGAATCAACAGATATGTAAAGCAGGCAGAGCCACACCTATATCCTGAGTCAACAGATATGTAAAGCAGGCAGAGCCATACCTCTACCCTGAGTCAACAGATATGTAAAGCAGGCAGAGCCATACCTCTACCCTGAGTCAACAGATATGTAAAGCAGACAGAGCCATACCCTGAGTCAACAGATATGTAAAGCAGAGAGAGCCATACCCTGAGTTAACAGATGTGTAAAGCAGACAGAGCCATACCCCTATCCTGAGTCAGCAGATATGTAAAGCAGACAGAGCCATACCCTGAGTCAACAGATATGTAAAGCAGACAGAGCCATACCCTGAGTTAACAGATATGTAAAGCAGACAGAGCCATACCCTGAGTCAACAGATATGTAAAGCAGACAGAGCCATACCCTGAGTTAACAGATATGTAAAGCAGACAGAGCCATACCTCTACCCTGAGTTAACAGATATGTAAAGCAGGCAGAGCCATACCTCTTCCCTGAATCAACAGATATGTAAAGCAGGCAGAGCCATACCTCTATCCTGAGTCAACAGATATGTAAAGCAGGCAGAGCCATACCTCTACCCTAAGTCAACAGATATGTAAAGCAGACAGAGCCATACCTCTATCCTGAGTCAACAGATATGTAAAGCAGGCAGAGCCATACCTCTACCCTGAGTCAACAGATATGTAAAGCAGACAGAGCCATACCTCTTCCCTGAGTCAACAGATATGTAAAGCAGGCAGAGCCATACCTCTACCCTGAGTCAGCAGATATGTAAAGCAGGCAGAGCCATACCTCTACCCCGAGTCAACAGATATGTAAAGCAGGCAGAGCCATACCCTGAGTCAACAGATATGTAAAGCAGACAGAGCCATACCTCTACCCTGAGTCAACAGATATGTAAAGCAGGCAGAGCCATACCTCTATCCTGAGTCAACAGATATGTAAAGCAGACAGAGCCATACCTCTATCCTGAGTCAACAGATATGTAAAGCAGGCAGAGCCATACCTCTACCCTGAGTCAACAGATATGTAAAGCAGGCAGAGCCATACCTCTTCCCTGAATCAACAGATATGTAAAGCAGACAGAGCCATACCTCTACCCTAAGTCAGCAGATATGTAAAGCAGGCAGAGCCATACCTCTACCCCGAGTCAACAGATATGTAAAGCAGGCAGAGCCATACCCTGAGTCAACAGATATGTAAAGCAGACAGAGCCATACCTCTACCCTGAGTTAACAGATATGTAAAGCAGGCAGAGCCATACCTCTACCCTGAATCAACAGATATGTAAAGCAGGCAGAGCCACACCTATATCCTGAGTCAACAGATATGTAAAGCAGGCAGAGCCATACCTCTACCCTGAGTCAACAGATATGTAAAGCAGGCAGAGCCATACCTCTACCCTGAGTCAACAGATATGTAAAGCAGACAGAGCCATACCCTGAGTCAACAGATATGTAAAGCAGAGAGAGCCATACCCTGAGTTAACAGATGTGTAAAGCAGACAGAGCCATACCCCTATCCTGAGTCAGCAGATATGTAAAGCAGACAGAGCCATACCCTGAGTCAACAGATATGTAAAGCAGACAGAGCCATACCCTGAGTTAACAGATATGTAAAGCAGACAGAGCCATACCCTGAGTCAACAGATATGTAAAGCAGACAGAGCCATACCCTGAGTTAACAGATATGTAAAGCAGACAGAGCCATACCTCTACCCTGAGTTAACAGATATGTAAAGCAGGCAGAGCCATACCTCTTCCCTGAATCAACAGATATGTAAAGCAGACAGAGCCATACCTCTACCCTGAGTTAACAGATATGTAAAGCAGGCAGAGCCATACCGCTATCCTGAGTCAACAGATATTTAAAGCAGGCAGAGCCATACCGCTATCCTGAGTCAACAGATATGTAAAGCAGGCAGAGCCATTCCGCTATCCTGAGTCAACAGATATGTAAAGCAGACAGAGCCATACCTCTACCCTGAGTCAACAGATATGTAAAGCAGACAGAGCCATACCTCTACCCTGAGTCAACAGATATGTAAAGCAGGCAGAGCCATACCTCTACCCTGAGTCAACAGATATGTAAAGCAGACAGAGCCATACCCTGAGTCAACAGATATGTAAAGCAGACAGAGCCATAACCTGAGTCAACAGATATGTAAAGCAGGCAGAGCCATACCTCTACCCTGAGTCAACAGATTGTCAACAGATTGTTAGATGCTGATGTGGGTCCATCTGTCTGACAGCTGTAGAGTTAATCTACACCAATATTTTAATGAAAACATGATCAGCCTATATGACATCACTGCCCTCGCTCTGTCAAGGGGTCTGGACCTTATGTGGTAGTGTCCTAGTTCTGTATTTTATTAAAAATATTTTGTATATTTTAACTTGGGGGACTGTAGTGACTCCTCATGCACTGAGTCCCACCACAATCACATTACATAGAAGGTAGTACAGGGAAGGTAGTATGACAACGGAAGCAGCCGGATGAACAACCTGCTGTCCAACACATTATCCCTATATTAACAACATGCTGTCCAACACATTATCCCTATATTAACAACATGCTGTCCAACACATTATCCCTATATTAACAACATGCTGTCCAACACATTATCCCTATATTAACAACATGCTGTCCAACACATTATCCCTATATTAACAACATGCTGACCAACACATTATCCCTATATTAACAACCTTCTGTCCAACACATTATCCCTATATTAACAACCTGCTGTCCAACACATTATCCCTATATTAACAACATGCTGTCCAACACATTATCCCTATATTAACAACATGCTGTCCAACACATTATCCCTATATTAACAACCTGCTGTCCAACACATTATCCCTATATTAACATGCTGTCCAACACATTATCCCTATATTAACAACATGCTGTCCAACACATTATCCCTATATTAACAACATGCTGTCCAACACATTATCCCTATATTAACAACATGCTGTCCAACACATTATCATTATATTAACAACATGCTGTCCACACATTACCCTTATATTAACAACATGCTGTCCAACACATTATCCCTATATTAACAGCATGCTGGCCAACACATTATCCTTATATCAACAACATGCTGTCCAACACATTATCCTATATTAACAACATGCTGTCCAACACATTATCCTTATATTAACAACATGCTGTCCAACACATTATCCCTATATTAACAACATGCTGTCCAACACATTATCCCTATATTAACAACATGCTGTCCAACACATTATCCCTATATTAATAACATGTTGTCCAACACATTATCCTTATATTAACAACATGCTGTCCAACACATTATTCCTATATTAACAACATGCTGTCCAACACATTATCCCTACATTAACAACATGCTGTCCAACACATTATCAACATGCTGTCCAACACATTATCCCTATATAAACAACATGCTGTCCAACACATTATCCCTATATTAACAACTTGCTGTCCAACACATTATCCCTATTTTAACAACATGCTGTCCAATACATTATCCCTATATTAACATTAACAACATGCCATCCAAAACATTATCCTTAAATTAACGAAATGCTGTCCAATACATTATCCCTACATTAACATGCTGTCCAACACATTATCCCTATATTAACGACATGCTGTCCAATACATTATCCCTACATTAACAACATGCTGTCTCTCCCTCTATCAGGTGATGATAACAACATGCTGTCTCTCCCTCTATCAGGGGATGATGACATCATCCTTCTATACAGGGGCTGTTGCCCATCTCATATTACAGGGCTGACGTGGACGTCTGCTGTCGAAGCACCACGTTGCCGTGGCAACAAACGGAGAGCAATATCCAAGACACTCCGTCTCCATGGGAGACCAACAACTTTGTTTAGAGTGGAGAGGAGCGCTGGCAGAGGGAGATAGGGAGATATATGGAGAGAGAGGGAGAATAGACAGAAAGACTGGAGAGATGGCAGAGTGAGATATGGAGAGAGAGGGAGAATAGACAGAAAGACTGGAGAGATGTGAGAAAATTGAGAAGGGGGGAGAGAGAAAGAGAGGGGTGAGGAAGGGGACAGAGGGAGAGAGGAAGGGGACAGAGGGGAGAGGAAGGGGACAGAGGGGAGAGGAAGGGGACAGAGGGAGAGAGGAAGGGGACAGAGGGAGAGGAACGGGACAGAGGGAGAGAGAAAAAGAGAGGGGTGAGGAAGGGGACAGAGGGGGAGGAAGGGGACAGAGGGAGAGGAAGGGGACAGAGGGGAGAGGAAGGGGACAGAGGGGGAGAGGAAGGGGACAGACGGAGAGAGGAAGGGGACAGAGGGGGAGGAAGGGGACAGAGGGGGAGGAAGGGGACAGAGGGGAGAGGAAGGGGACAGAGGGGGAGGAAGGGGACAGAGGGAGAGAGGAAGGGGACAGAGGGCGAGAGGAAGGGGACAGAGGGAGAGAGGAAGGGGACAGAGGGAGAGAGGAAGGGGACAGAGGGGAGGAAGGGGACAGAGGGAGAGAGAGGAAGGTGACAGAGGGAGAGGAAGGGGACAGAGATGGGTGAAGTCATGTCTGTGTGGGAGACTGTCAGAGATTAGGTTCAGAGGTCTAGAAGGCATGTCTGTGTGGGAGACTGTCAGAGATTAGGTTTAGAGGTCTATAAGGCATGTCTGTATGGGAGACTGTCAGAGATTAGGTTTAGAGGTCTATAAGGCATGTCTGTATGGGAGACTGTCAGAGATTAGGTTTAGAGGTCTAGAAGTCATGTCTGTGTGGGAGACTGTCAGAGATTAGGTTTAGAGGTCTAGAAGGCATGTCTGTATGGGAGACTGTCAGAGATTAGGTTTAGAGGTCTAGAAGGCATGTCTGTATGGGAGACTGTCAGAGATTAGGTTTAGAGGTCTAGAAGGCATGTCTGTATGGGAGACTGTCAGAGATTAGGTTTAGAGGTCTAGAAGGCATGTCTGTATGGGAGACTGTCAGAGATTAGGTTTAGAGGTCTAGAAGGCATGTCTGTATGGGAGACTGTCAGAGATTAGGTTTAGAGGTCTAGAAGGCATGTCTGTATGGGAGACTGTCAGAGATTAGGTTTAGAGGTCTAGAAAGCATGTACTGTATATGTGTTTTAATAAAATCAACTATACTGAACAAAAATATAAACACAACATGTAACAATTTCAAACATTTTACTGAGTTACAATTCATATAAGGATATCAGTCAATGGAAATACATAGAAGGGCTTTATTACAGACAGAAATCCCCCCTCAGCACCTCCCCTCTCCCCCCTCAGCACCTCCCCTCTCCCCCCTCAGCACCTCCCCTCTCCCCCCTCAGCACCTCCCCTCTCCCCCCTCAGACGATCCCGTCGGTGAAGAAGCCGGATGTAGAGGTCCTGGGCTGACGTGGTCTGTGGTCTGTGGAGGTCCTGGGCTGACGTGGTCTGTGGATGTGGAGGTCCTGGGCTGACGTGGTCTGTGGATGTGGAGGTCCTGGGCTGACGTGGTCTGTGGATGTAGAGGTCCTGGGCTGACGTGGTCTGTGGATGTAGAGGTCCTGGGCTGACGTGGTCTGTGGATGTAGACGTCCTGGGCTGACGTGGTCTGTGGATGTAGAGGTCCTGGGCTGACGTGGTCTGTGGATGTGGAGGTCTTGGGCTGGCGTGGTCTGTGGATGTAGAGGTCCTGGGCTGACGTGGTCTGTGGAGGTCCTGGGCTGACGTGGTCTGTGGATGTAGAGGTCCTGGGCTGACGTGGTCTGTGGATGTAGAGGTCCTGGGCTGACGTGGTCTGTGGATGTGGAGGTCCTGGGCTGACGTGGTCTGTGGATGTGGAGGTCTTGGGCTGGCGTGGTCTGTGGATGTAGAGGTCCTGGGCTGACGTGGTCTGTGGATGTGGAGGTCCTGGGCTGACGTGGTCTGTGGATGTGGAGGTCTTGGGCTGGCGTGGTCTGTGGATGTAGAGGTCCTGGGCTGACGTGGTCTGTGGAGGTCCTGGGCTGACGTGGTCTGTGGATGTGGAGGTCCTGGGCTGACGTGGTCTGTGGATGTGGAGGTCCTGGGCTGACGTGGTCTGTGGATGTAGAGGTCCTGGGCTGACGTGGTCTGTGGATGTAGAGGTCCTGGGCTGACGTGGTCTGTGGATGTAGACGTCCTGGGCTGACGTGGTCTGTGGATGTAGAGGTCCTGGGCTGACGTGGTCTGTGGATGTGGAGGTCTTGGGCTGGCGTGGTCTGTGGATGTAGAGGTCCTGGGCTGACGTGGTCTGTGGAGGTCCTGGGCTGACGTGGTCTGTGGATGTAGAGGTCCTGGGCTGACGTGGTCTGTGGATGTAGAGGTCCTGGGCTGACGTGGTCTGTGGATGTGGAGGTCCTGGGCTGACGTGGTCTGTGGATGTGGAGGTCTTGGGCTGGCGTGGTCTGTGGATGTAGAGGTCCTGGGCTGACGTGGTCTGTGGATGTAGAGGTCCTGGGCTGACGTGGTCTGTGGAGGTCCTGGGCTGACGTGGTCTGTGGATGTAGAGGTCCTGGGCTGACGTGGTCTGTGGATGTAGAGGTCCTGGGCTGACGTGGTCTGTGGATGTGGAGGTCCTGGGCTGACGTGGTCTGTGGATGTAGAGGTCCTGGGCTGACGTGGTCTGTGGATGTAGAGGTCCTGGGCTGACGTGGTCTGTAGAGGTCCTGGGCTGACGTGGTCTGTGGATGTGGAGGTCCTGGGCTGACGTGGTCTGTAGAGGTCCTGGGCTGACGTGGTCTGTGGATGTGGAGGTCCTGGGCTGACGTGGTCTGTGGATGTAGAGGTCCTGGGCTGACGTGGTCTGTAGAGGTCCTGGGCTGACGTGGTCTGTGGATGTGGAGGTCCTGGGCTGACGTGGTCTGTGGATGTGGAGGTCCTGGGCTGACGTGGTCTGTGGATGTAGAGGTCCTGGGCTGACGTGGTCTGTGGATGTAGAGGTCCTGGGCTGACGTGGTCTGTGGATGTGGAGGTCCTGGGCTGACGTGGTCTGTGGATGTAGACGTCCTGGGCTGACGTGGTCTGTGGATGTGGAGGTCCTGGGCTGACGTGGTCTGTGGATGTGGAGGTCCTGGGCTGACGTGGTCTGTGGATGTGAGGCCGGTTGGACGTTCTGCCAAATTCTCTAAAAACGACATTCCTTCAGCCCGCGTTGCCTATTGGACACTTCCTCAAAACGTGAGACATATGACCCGTTGCTGACCTTCCCAGATTCTGCCGGTCCAAAGCTCTAGCTAACTTCCAACGTTGTTTAAAGTATTCTGGACCCTCAGAGTTTCCTGTGCCAGTCTCTCCCTGTATCAGGTGATGCTAACAGGCTATTTGTTCAGGGGATAAGAAGTAAATCAGGGATTTTATGACGTTTCCACTGGAGCATTACATTAGATTCTAAAAACAGACTTTGTTAACTTGCTGTTTGAGGTGAAGAGAAAAACACTTTGAGAAACTCCTCATTAGTGGTGGTGAGTTACGACGATCAGAAAAACTAATCAGACATCCCCAAATGGGCACATTAACAGGCCGATATCTGGTTGCAAGCCAGCTAGCCTACTTCTATATGCGGAATCAGGTGTGTGTCCATACTCAACAGTGGCGGGAGCGCTCCAGGTAGACTAGGACTACTTCTACAGGTAATCAGTTCCTGTCCTTACTCAACAGGTAGACTAGGTCTACTTCTACAGGTAATCAGTTCCTGTCTTTACTCAACAGGTAGACTAGGACTACTTCTACAGGTAATCAGTTCCCGTCCTTACTCAACAGTGACTGGAGCGCTCCAGGTAGACTAGGACTACTTCTACAGGTAATCAGTTCCTGTCCTTACTCAACAGGTAGACTAGGACTACTTCTACAGGTAATCAGTTCCTGTCCTTACTCAACAGGTAGACTAGGACTACTTCTACAGGTAATCAGTTCCTGTCCTTACTCAACAGGTAGACTAGGACTACTTCTACAGGTAATCAGTTCCTGTCCTTACTCAACAGGTAGACTAGGACTACTTCTACAGGTAATCAGTTCCTGTCCTTACTCAACAGGTAGACTAGGACTACTTCTACAGGTAATCAGTTCCTGTCCTTACTCAACAGGTAGACTAGGACTACTTCTACAGGTAATCAGTTCCTGTCCTTACTCAACAGGTAGACTAGGACTACTTCTACAGGTAATCAGTTCCTGTCCTTACTCAACAGGTAGACTAGGACTACTTCTACAGGTAATCAGTTCCTGTCCTTACTCAACAGGTAGACTAGGACTACTTCTACAGGTAATCAGTTCCTGTGCTTACTCAACAGGTAGACTAGGGCTACTTCTACAGGTAATCAGTTCCTGTCCTTACTCAACAGGTAGACTAGGACTACTTCTACAGGTAATCAGTTCCTGTCCTTACTCAACAGGTAGACTAGGACTACTTCTACAGGTAATCAGTTCCTGTCCTTACTCAACAGGTAGACTAGGACTACTTCTACAGGTAATCAGTTCCTGTCCTTACTCAACAGGTAGACTAGGACTACTTCTACACGTTATCAATTCCTGTCCTTACTCAACAGGTAGACTAGGACTACTTCTACACGTTATCAATTCCTGTCCTTACTCAACAGGTAGACTAGGACTACTTCTACAGGTAATCAGTTCCTGTCCTTACTCAACAGTGACTGGAGCGCTCCAGGTAGACTAGGACTACTTCTACAGGTAATCAGTTCCTGTCCTTACTCAACAGGTAGACTAGGACTACTTCTACAGGTAATCAGTTCCTGTCTTTACTCAACAGGTAGACTAGGACTACTTCTACAGGTAATCAGTTCCTGTCTTTACTCAACAGGTAGACTAGGACTACTTCTACAGGTAATCAGTTCCTGTCTGTACTCAACAGGTAGACTAGGGCTACTTCTACAGGTAATCAGTTCCTGTCCTTACTCAACAGGTAGACTAGGACTACTTCTACAGGTAATCAGTTCCTGTCCTTACTCAACAGGTAGACTAGGACTACTTCTACAGGTAATCAGTTCCTGTCTTTACTCAACAGGTAGACTAGGGCTACTTCTACAGGTAATCAGTTCCTGTCCTTACTCAACAGGTAGACTAGGACTACTTCTACAGGTAATCAGTTCCTGTCCTTACTCAACAGGTAGACTAGGACTACTTCTACAGGTAATCAGTTCCTGTCCTTACTCAACAGGTAGACTAGGACTACTTCTACAGGTAATCAGTTCCTGTCTGTACTCAACAGGTAGACTAGGACTACTTCTACAGGTAATCAGTTCCTGTCTGTACTCAACAGGTAGACTAGGACTACTTCTACAGGTAATCAGTTCCTGTCCTTACTCAACAGGTAGACTAGGACTACTTCTACAGGTAATCAGTTCCTGTCCTTACTCAACAGGTAGACTAGGACTACTTCTACACGTTATCAATTCCTGTCCTTACTCAACAGGTAGACTAGGACTACTTCTACAGGTAATCAGTTCCTGTCCTTACTCAACAGGTAGACTAGGACTACTTCTACAGGTAATCAGTTCCTGTCCTTACTCAACAGGTAGACTAGGACTACTTCTACAGGTAATCAGTTCCTGTCCTTACTCAACAGGTAGACTAGGACTACTTCTACAGGTAATCAGTTCCTGTCCTTACTCAACAGGTAGACTAGGACTACTTCTACAGGTAATCAGTTCCTGTCCTTACTCAACAGGTAGACTAGGACTACTTCTACAGGTAATCAGTTCCTGTCCTTACTCAACAGGTAGACTAGGACTACTTCTACAGGTAATCAGTTCCTGTCCTTACTCAACAGGTAGACTAGGACTACTTCTACAGGTAATCAGTTCCTGTCCTTACTCAACAGGTAGACTAGGACTACTTCTACAGGTAATCAGTTCCTGTCCTTACTCAACAGGTAGACTAGGACTACTTCTACAGGTAATCAGTTCCTGTCCTTACTCAACAGGTAGACTAGGACTACTTCTACAGGTAATCAGTTCCTGTCCTTACTCAACAGGTAGACTAGGACTACTTCTACAGGTAATCAGTTCCTGTCCTTACTCAACAGGTAGACTAGGACTACTTCTACAGGTAATCAGTTCCTGTGCTTACTCAACAGGTAGACTAGGGCTACTTCTACAGGTAATCAGTTCCTGTCCTTACTCAACAGGTAGACTAGGACTACTTCTACAGGTAATCAGTTCCTGTCCTTACTCAACAGGTAGACTAGGACTACTTCTACAGGTAATCAGTTCCTGTCCTTACTCAACAGGTAGACTAGGACTACTTCTACAGGTAATCAGTTCCTGTCCTTACTCAACAGGTAGACTAGGACTACTTCTACACGTTATCAATTCCTGTCCTTACTCAACAGGTAGACTAGGACTACTTCTACACGTTATCAATTCCTGTCCTTACTCAACAGGTAGACTAGGACTACTTCTACAGGTAATCAGTTCCTGTCCTTACTCAACAGTGACTGGAGCGCTCCAGGTAGACTAGGACTACTTCTACAGGTAATCAGTTCCTGTCCTTACTCAACAGGTAGACTAGGACTACTTCTACAGGTAATCAGTTCCTGTCTTTACTCAACAGGTAGACTAGGACTACTTCTACAGGTAATCAGTTCCTGTCCTTACTCAACAGTGACTGGAGCGCTCCAGGTAGACTAGGACTACTTCTACAGGTAATCAGTTCCTGTCTGTACTCAACAGGTAGACTAGGGCTACTTCTACAGGTAATCAGTTCCTGTCTGTACTCAACAGGTAGACTAGGGCTACTTCTACAGGTAATCAGTTCCTGTCCTTACTCAACAGGTAGACTAGGACTACTTCTACAGGTAATCAGTTCCTGTCCTTACTCAACAGGTAGACTAGGACTACTTCTACAGGTAATCAGTTCCTGTCTTTACTCAACAGGTAGACTAGGGCTACTTCTACAGGTAATCAGTTCCTGTCCTTACTCAACAGGTAGACTAGGACTACTTCTACAGGTAATCAGTTCCTGTCCTTACTCAACAGGTAGACTAGGACTACTTCTACAGGTAATCAGTTCCTGTCCTTACTCAACAGGTAGACTAGGACTACTTCTACAGGTAATCAGTTCCTGTCCTTACTCAACAGGTAAACTAGGACTACTTCTACAGGTAATCAGTTCCTGTCCTTACTCAACAGGTAGACTAGGACTACTTCTACAGGTAATCAGTTCCTGTCCTTACTCAACAGGTAGACTAGGACTACTTCTACAGGTAATCAGTTCCTGTCCTTACTCAACAGGTAGACTAGGACTACTTCTACAGGTAATCAGTTCCTGTCCTTACTCAACAGTGACTGGAGCGCTCCAGGTAGACTAGGACTACTTCTACAGGTAATCAGTTCCTGTCCTTACTCAACAGGTAGACTAGGACTACTTCTACAGGTAATCAGTTCCTGTCCTTACTCAACAGGTAGACTAGGGCTACTTCTACAGGTAATCAGTTCCTGTCCTTACTCAACAGGTAGACTAGGACTACTTCTACAGGTAATCAGTTCCTGTCCTTACTCAACAGGTAGACTAGGACTACTTCTACAGGTAATCAGTTCCTGTCCTTACTCAACAGGTAGACTAGGACTACTTCTACAGGTAATCAGTTCCTGTCTTTACTCAACAGGTAGACTAGGACTACTTCTACAGGTAATCAGTTCCTGTCTTTACTCAACAGGTAGACTAGGACTACTTCTACACGTTATCAATTCCTGTCCTTACTCAACAGGTAGACTAGGACTACTTCTACAGGTAATCAGTTCCTGTCCTTACTCAACAGGTAGACTAGGACTACTTCTACAGGTAATCAGTTCCTGTCCTTACTCAACAGGTAAACTAGGACTACTTCTACAGGTAATCAGTTCCTGTCCTTACTCAACAGGTAGACTAGGACTACTTCTACAGGTAATCAGTTCCTGTCCTTACTCAACAGGTAGACTAGGACTACTTCTACAGGTAATCAGTTCCTGTCTGTACTCAACAGGTAGACTAGGACTACTTCTACAGGTAATCAGTTCCTGTCCTTACTCAACAGGTAGACTAGGACTACTTCTACAGGTAATCAGTTCCTGTCTTTACTCAACAGGTAGACTAGGACTACTTCTACAGGTAATCAGTTCCTGTCCTTACTCAGCAGGTAGACTAGGGCTACTTCTACAGGTAATCAGTTCCTGTCCTTACTCAACAGGTAGACTAGGACTACTTCTACAGGTAATCAGTTCCTGTCCTTACTCAACAGGTAGACTAGGACTACTTCTACAGGTAATCAGTTCCTGTCCTTACTCAACAGGTAGACTAGGACTACTTCTACAGGTAATCAGTTCCTGTCCTTACTCAACAGTGACTGGAGCGCTCCAGGTAGACTAGGACTACTTCTACAGGTAATCAGTTCCTGTCCTTACTCAACAGGTAGACTAGGGCTACTTCTACAGGTAATCAGTTCCTGTCTGTACTCAACAGGTAGACTAGGGCTACTTCTACAGGTAATCAGTTCCTGTCCTTACTCAACAGGTAGACTAGGACTACTTCTACAGGTAATCAGTTCCTGTCCTTACTCAACAGGTAGACTAGGACTACTTCTACAGGTAATCAGTTCCTGTCCTCACTCAACAGGTAGACTAGGACTACTTCTACAGGTAATCAGTTCCTGTCTGTACTCAACAGGTAGACTAGGACTACTTCTACAGGTAATCAGTTCCTGTCCTTACTCAACAGGTAGACTAGGACTACTTCTACAGGTAATCAGTTCCTGTCCTTACTCAACAGGTAGACTAGGACTACTTCTACAGGTAATCAGTTCCTGTCCTTACTCAACAGGTAAACTAGGACTACTTCTACAGGTAATCAGTTCCTGTCCTTACTCAACAGGTAGACTAGGACTACTTCTACAGGTAATCAGTTCCTGTCCTTACTCAACAGGTAGACTAGGACTACTTCTACAGGTAATCAGTTCCTGTCCTTACTCAACAGGTAGACTAGGACTACTTCTACAGGTAATCAGTTCCTGTCCTTACTCAACAGTGACTGGAGCGCTCCAGGTAGACTAGGACTACTTCTACAGGTAATCAGTTCCTGTCCTTACTCAACAGGTAGACTAGGACTACTTCTACAGGTAATCAGTTCCTGTCCTTACTCAACAGGTAGACTAGGGCTACTTCTACAGGTAATCAGTTCCTGTCCTTACTCAACAGGTAGACTAGGACTACTTCTACAGGTAATCAGTTCCTGTCCTTACTCAACAGGTAGACTAGGACTACTTCTACAGGTAATCAGTTCCTGTCCTTACTCAACAGGTAGACTAGGACTACTTCTACAGGTAATCAGTTCCTGTCCTTACTCAACAGGTAGACTAGGACTACTTCTACAGGTAATCAGTTCCTGTGCTTACTCAACAGGTAGACTAGGACTACTTCTACAGGTAATCAGTTCCTGTCCTTACTCAACAGGTAGACTAGGACTACTTCTACAGGTAATCAGTTCCTGTCCTTACTCAACAGTGACTGGAGCGCTCCAGGTAGACTAGGACTACTTCTACAGGTAATCAGTTCCTGTCCTTACTCAACAGGTAGACTAGGACTACTTCTACAGGTAATCAGTTCCTGTCTTTACTCAACAGGTAGACTAGGACTACTTCTACACGTTATCAATTCCTGTCCTTACTCAACAGGTAGACTAGGACTACTTCTACAGGTAATCAGTTCCTGTCCTTACTCAACAGGTAGACTAGGACTACTTCTACAGGTAATCAGTTCCTGTCCTTACTCAACAGGTAGACTAGGACTACTTCTACAGGTAATCAGTTCCTGTCCTCACTCAACAGGTAGACTAGGACTACTTCTACAGGTAATCAGTTCCTGTCCTTACTCAACAGTGACTGGAGCGCTCCAGGTAGACTAGGACTACTTCTACAGGTAATCAGTTCCTGTCCTTACTTAACAGGTAGACTAGGACTACTTCTACAGGTAATCAGTTCCTGTCCTTACTCAACAGTGACTGGAGCGCTCCAGGTAGACTAGGACTACTTCTACAGGTAATCAGTTCCTGTCCTTACTCAACAGGTAGACTAGGGCTACTTCTACAGGTAATCAGTTCCTGTCCTTACTCAACAGGTAGACTAGGGCTACTTCTACAGGTAATCAGTTCCTGTCCTTACTCAACAGGTAGACTAGGACTACTTCTACAGGTAATCAGTTCCTGTCTTTACTCAACAGGTAGACTAGGACTACTTCTACAGGTAATCAGTTCCTGTCCTTACTCAACAGGTAGACTAGGACTACTTCTACAGGTAATCAGTTCCTGTCTTTACTCAACAGGTAGACTAGGACTACTTCTACAGGTAATCAGTTCCTGTCTTTACTCAACAGGTAGACTAGGACTACTTCTACAGGTAATCAGTTCCTGTCCTTACTCAACAGGTAGACTAGGACTACTTCTACAGGTAATCAGTTCCTGTCTGTACTCAACAGGTAGACTAGGACTACTTCTACAGGTAATCAGTTCCTGTCCTTACTCAACAGGTAGACTAGGACTACTTCTACAGGTAATCAGTTCCTGTCCTTACTCAACAGGTAGACTAGGGCTACTTCTACAGGTAATCAGTTCCTGTCCTTACTCAACAGGTAGACTAGGACTACTTCTACAGGTAATCAGTTCCTGTCCTTACTCAACAGGTAGACTAGGACTACTTCTACAGGTAATCAGTTCCTGTCCTTACTCAACAGGTAGACTAGGACTACTTCTACAGGTAATCAGTTCCTGTCTTTACTCAACAGGTAGACTAGGACTACTTCTACAGGTAATCAGTTCCTGTCTTTACTCAACAGGTAGACTAGGACTACTTCTACAGGTAATCAGTTCCTGTCCTTACTCAACAGTGACTGGAGCGCTCCAGGTAGACTAGGACTACTTCTACAGGTAATCAGTTCCTGTCCTTACTCAACAGGTAGACTAGGACTACTTCTACAGGTAATCAGTTCCTGTCCTTACTCAACAGGTAGACTAGGACTACTTCTACAGGTAATCAGTTCCTGTCCTTACTCAACAGGTAGACTAGGGCTACTTCTACAGGTAATCAGTTCCTGTCTTTACTCAACAGGTAGACTAGGACTACTTCTACAGGTAATCAGTTCCTGTCTGTACTCAACAGGTAGACTAGGACTACTTCTACAGGTAATCAGTTCCTGTCCTTACTCAACAGGTAGACTAGGACTACTTCTACAGGTAATCAGTTCCTGTCTTTACTCAACAGGTAGACTAGGACTACTTCTACAGGTAATCAGTTCCTGTCTTTACTCAACAGGTAGACTAGGACTACTTCTACACGTTATCAATTCCTGTCCTTACTCAACAGGTAGACTAGGACTACTTCTACAGGTAATCAGTTCCTGTCCTCACTCAACAGGTAGACTAGGACTACTTCTACAGGTAATCAGTTCCTGTCCTTACTCAACAGTGACTGGAGCGCTCCAGGTAGACTAGGACTACTTCTACAGGTAATCAGTTCCTGTCCTTACTCAACAGGTAGACTAGGACTACTTCTACAGGTAATCAGTTCCTGTCCTTACTCAACAGTGACTGGAGCGCTCCAGGTAGACTAGGACTACTTCTACAGGTAATCAGTTCCTGTCCTCACTCAACAGGTAGACTAGGACTACTTCTACAGGTAATCAGTTCCTGTCCTTACTCAACAGTGACTGGAGCGCTCCAGGTAGACTAGGACTACTTCTACAGGTAATCAGTTCCTGTCCTTACTCAACAGGTAGACTAGGACTACTTCTACAGGTAATCAGTTCCTGTCTGTACTCAACAGGTAGACTAGGACTACTTCTACAGGTAATCAGTTCCTGTCCTCACTCAACAGGTAGACTAGGACTACTTCTACAGGTAATCAGTTCCTGTCTTTACTCAACAGGTAGACTAGGACTACTTCTACAGGTAATCAGTTCCTGTCCTCACTCAACAGGTAGACTAGGACTACTTCTACAGGTAATCAGTTCCTGTCCTTACTCAACAGGTAGACTAGGACTACTTCTACAGGTAATCAGTTCCTGTCCTTACTCAACAGGTAGACTAGGACTACTTCTACAGGTAATCAGTTCCTGTCCTTACTCAACAGGTAGACTAGGACTACTTCTACAGGTAATCAGTTCCTGTCTGTACTCAACAGGTAGACTAGGACTACTTCTACAGGTAATCAGTTCCTGTCCTTACTCAACAGGTAGACTAGGACTACTTCTACAGGTAATCAGTTCCTGTCTTTACTCAACAGGTAGACTAGGACTACTTCTACAGGTAATCAGTTCCTGTCCTTACTCAACAGGTAGACTAGGGCTACTTCTACAGGTAATCAGTTCCTGTCCTTACTCAACAGGTAGACTAGGACTACTTCTACAGGTAATCAGTTCCTGTCCTTACTCAACAGGTAGACTAGGACTACTTCTACAGGTAATCAGTTCCTGTCCTTACTCAACAGGTAGACTAGGACTACTTCTACAGGTAATCAGTTCCTGTCCTTACTCAACAGTGACTGGAGCGCTCCAGGTAGACTAGGACTACTTCTACAGGTAATCAGTTCCTGTCCTTACTCAACAGGTAGACTAGGGCTACTTCTACAGGTAATCAGTTCCTGTCTGTACTCAACAGGTAGACTAGGGCTACTTCTACAGGTAATCAGTTCCTGTCCTTACTCAACAGGTAGACTAGGACTACTTCTACAGGTAATCAGTTCCTGTCCTTACTCAACAGGTAGACTAGGACTACTTCTACAGGTAATCAGTTCCTGTCCTCACTCAACAGGTAGACTAGGACTACTTCTACAGGTAATCAGTTCCTGTCTGTACTCAACAGGTAGACTAGGACTACTTCTACAGGTAATCAGTTCCTGTCCTTACTCAACAGGTAGACTAGGACTACTTCTACAGGTAATCAGTTCCTGTCCTTACTCAACAGGTAGACTAGGACTACTTCTACAGGTAATCAGTTCCTGTCCTTACTCAACAGGTAAACTAGGACTACTTCTACAGGTAATCAGTTCCTGTCCTTACTCAACAGGTAGACTAGGACTACTTCTACAGGTAATCAGTTCCTGTCCTTACTCAACAGGTAGACTAGGACTACTTCTACAGGTAATCAGTTCCTGTCCTTACTCAACAGGTAGACTAGGACTACTTCTACAGGTAATCAGTTCCTGTCCTTACTCAACAGTGACTGGAGCGCTCCAGGTAGACTAGGACTACTTCTACAGGTAATCAGTTCCTGTCCTTACTCAACAGGTAGACTAGGACTACTTCTACAGGTAATCAGTTCCTGTCCTTACTCAACAGGTAGACTAGGGCTACTTCTACAGGTAATCAGTTCCTGTCCTTACTCAACAGGTAGACTAGGACTACTTCTACAGGTAATCAGTTCCTGTCCTTACTCAACAGGTAGACTAGGACTACTTCTACAGGTAATCAGTTCCTGTCCTTACTCAACAGGTAGACTAGGACTACTTCTACAGGTAATCAGTTCCTGTCCTTACTCAACAGGTAGACTAGGACTACTTCTACAGGTAATCAGTTCCTGTGCTTACTCAACAGGTAGACTAGGACTACTTCTACAGGTAATCAGTTCCTGTCCTTACTCAACAGGTAGACTAGGACTACTTCTACAGGTAATCAGTTCCTGTCCTTACTCAACAGTGACTGGAGCGCTCCAGGGAGAATAGGACTACTTCTACAGGTAATCAGTTCCTGTCCTTACTCAACAGGTAGACTAGGACTACTTCTACAGGTAATCAGTTCCTGTCTTTACTCAACAGGTAGACTAGGACTACTTCTACACGTTATCAATTCCTGTCCTTACTCAACAGGTAGACTAGGACTACTTCTACAGGTAATCAGTTCCTGTCCTTACTCAACAGGTAGACTAGGACTACTTCTACAGGTAATCAGTTCCTGTCCTTACTCAACAGGTAGACTAGGACTACTTCTACAGGTAATCAGTTCCTGTCCTCACTCAACAGGTAGACTAGGACTACTTCTACAGGTAATCAGTTCCTGTCCTTACTCAACAGTGACTGGAGCGCTCCAGGTAGACTAGGACTACTTCTACAGGTAATCAGTTCCTGTCCTTACTCAACAGGTAGACTAGGACTACTTCTACAGGTAATCAGTTCCTGTCCTTACTCAACAGTGACTGGAGCGCTCCAGGTAGACTAGGACTACTTCTACAGGTAATCAGTTCCTGTCCTTACTCAACAGGTAGACTAGGGCTACTTCTACAGGTAATCAGTTCCTGTCCTTACTCAACAGGTAGACTAGGGCTACTTCTACAGGTAATCAGTTCCTGTCCTTACTCAACAGGTAGACTAGGACTACTTCTACAGGTAATCAGTTCCTGTCTTTACTCAACAGGTAGACTAGGACTACTTCTACAGGTAATCAGTTCCTGTCCTTACTCAACAGGTAGACTAGGACTACTTCTACAGGTAATCAGTTCCTGTCTTTACTCAACAGGTAGACTAGGACTACTTCTACAGGTAATCAGTTCCTGTCTTTACTCAACAGGTAGACTAGGACTACTTCTACAGGTAATCAGTTCCTGTCCTTACTCAACAGGTAGACTAGGACTACTTCTACAGGTAATCAGTTCCTGTCTGTACTCAACAGGTAGACTAGGACTACTTCTACAGGTAATCAGTTCCTGTCCTTACTCAACAGGTAGACTAGGACTACTTCTACAGGTAATCAGTTCCTGTCCTTACTCAACAGGTAGACTAGGGCTACTTCTACAGGTAATCAGTTCCTGTCCTTACTCAACAGGTAGACTAGGACTACTTCTACAGGTAATCAGTTCCTGTCTTTACTCAACAGGTAGACTAGGACTACTTCTACAGGTAATCAGTTCCTGTCCTTACTCAACAGGTAGACTAGGACTACTTCTACAGGTAATCAGTTCCTGTCTTTACTCAACAGGTAGACTAGGACTACTTCTACAGGTAATCAGTTCCTGTCCTTACTCAACAGGTAGACTAGGACTACTTCTACAGGTAATCAGTTCCTGTCTTTACTCAACAGGTAGACTAGGACTACTTCTACAGGTAATCAGTTCCTGTCCTTACTCAACAGGTAGACTAGGACTACTTCTACAGGTAATCAGTTCCTGTCTTTACTCAACAGGTAGACTAGGACTACTTCTACAGGTAATCAGTTCCTGTCTTTACTCAACAGGTAGACTAGGACTACTTCTACAGGTAATCAGTTCCTGTCCTTACTCAACAGTGACTGGAGCGCTCCAGGTAGACTAGGACTACTTCTACAGGTAATCAGTTCCTGTCCTTACTCAACAGGTAGACTAGGACTACTTCTACAGGTAATCAGTTCCTGTCCTTACTCAACAGGTAGACTAGGACTACTTCTACAGGTAATCAGTTCCTGTCCTTACTCAACAGGTAGACTAGGGCTACTTCTACAGGTAATCAGTTCCTGTCTTTACTCAACAGGTAGACTAGGACTACTTCTACAGGTAATCAGTTCCTGTCTGTACTCAACAGGTAGACTAGGACTACTTCTACAGGTAATCAGTTCCTGTCCTTACTCAACAGGTAGACTAGGACTACTTCTACAGGTAATCAGTTCCTGTCCTTACTCAACAGGTAGACTAGGACTACTTCTACAGGTAATCAGTTCCTGTCCTTACTCAACAGGTAGACTAGGACTACTTCTACAGGTAATCAGTTCCTGTCCTTACTCAACAGTGACTGGAGCGCTCCAGGTAGACTAGGACTACTTCTACAGGTAATCAGTTCCTGTCTTTACTCAACAGGTAGACTAGGACTACTTCTACAGGTAATCAGTTCCTGTCCTTACTCAACAGGTAGACTAGGACTACTTCTACAGGTAATCAGTTCCTGTCCTTACTCAACAGGTAGACTAGGACTACTTCTACAGGTAATCAGTTCCTGTCTTTACTCAACAGGTAGACTAGGACTACTTCTACAGGTAATCAGTTCCTGTCCTTACTCAACAGGTAGACTAGGACTACTTCTACAGGTAATCAGTTCCTGTCTGTACTCAACAGGTAGACTAGGACTACTTCTACAGGTAATCAGTTCCTGTCCTTACTCAACAGGTAGACTAGGACTACTTCTACAGGTAATCAGTTCCTGTCCTTACTCAACAGGTAGACTAGGACTACTTCTACAGGTAATCAGTTCCTGTCTGTACTCAACAGGTAGACTAGGACTACTTCTACAGGTAATCAGTTCCTGTCCTTACTCAACAGGTAGACTAGGACTACTTCTACAGGTAATCAGTTCCTGTCCTTACTCAACAGGTAAACTAGGACTACTTCTACAGGTAATCAGTTCCTGTCCTTACTCAACAGGTAGACTAGGACTACTTCTACAGGTAATCAGTTCCTGTCTGTACTCAACAGGTAGACTAGGACTACTTCTACAGGTAATCAGTTCCTGTCTTTACTCAACAGGTAGACTAGGACTACTTCTATAGGTAATCAGTTCCTGTCTTTACTCAACAGGTAGACTAGGACTACTTCTACAGGTAATCAGTTCCTGTCTTTACTCAACAGTGACTGGAGCGCTCCAGGTAGACTAGGACTACTTCTACAGGTAATCAGTTCCTGTCTGTACTCAACAGGTAGACTAGGACTACTTCTACAGGTAATCAGTTCCTGTCCTTACTCAACAGGTAGACTAGGACTACTTCTACAGGTAATCAGTTCCTGTCCTTACTCAACAGGTAGACTAGGACTACTTCTACAGGTAATCAGTTCCTGTCCTTACTCAACAGGTAGACTAGGACTACTTCTACAGGTAATCAGTTCCTGTCCTTACTCAACAGGTAGACTAGGACTACTTCTACAGGTAATCAGTTCCTGTCCTTACTCAACAGGTAGACTAGGACTACTTCTACAGGTAATAAGTTCCTGTCCTTACTCAACAGGTAGACTATGACTACTTCTACAGGTAATCAGTTCCTGTCTGTACTCAACAGGTAGACTAGGACTACTTCTACAGGTAATCAGTTCCTGTCCTTACTCAACAGGTAGACTAGGACTACTTCTACAGGTAATCAGTTCCTGTCTTTACTCAACAGGTAGACTAGGACTACTTCTACAGGTAATCAGTTCCTGTCCTTACTCAACAGGTAGACTAGGACTACTTCTACAGGTAATCAGTTCCTGTCCTTACTCAACAGGTAGACTAGGACTACTTCTACAGGTAATCAGTTCCTGTCCTTACTCAACAGGTAGACTAGGGCTACTTCTACAGGTAATCAGTTCCTGTCTTTACTCAACAGGTAGACTAGGACTACTTCTACAGGTAATCAGTTCCTGTCTGTACTCAACAGGTAGACTAGGACTACTTCTACAGGTAATCAGTTCCTGTCCTTACTCAACAGGTAGACTAGGACTACTTCTACAGGTAATCAGTTCCTGTCCTTACTCAACAGGTAGACTAGGACTACTTCTACAGGTAATCAGTTCCTGTCCTTACTCAACAGGTAGACTAGGACTACTTCTACAGGTAATCAGTTCCTGTCCTTACTCAACAGGTAGACTAGGACTACTTCTACAGGTAATCAGTTCCTGTCTTTACTCAACAGGTAGACTAGGACTACTTCTACAGGTAATCAGTTCCTGTCTGTACTCAACAGGTAGACTAGGACTACTTCTACAGGTAATCAGTTCCTGTCTGTACTCAACAGGTAGACTAGGACTACTTCTACAGGTAATCAGTTCCTGTCTGTACTCAACAGGTAGACTAGGACTACTTCTACAGGTAATCAGTTCCTGTCCTTACTCAACAGGTAGACTAGGACTACTTCTACAGGTAATCAGTTCCTGTCTGTACTCAACAGGTAGACTAGGACTACTTCTACAGGTAATCAGTTCCTGTCCTTACTCAACAGGTAGACTAGGACTACTTCTACAGGTAATCAGTTCCTGTCTTTACTCAACAGGTAGACTAGGACTACTTCTACAGGTAATCAGTTCCTGTCCTTACTCAACAGGTAGACTAGGACTACTTCTACAGGTAATCAGTTCCTGTCCTTACTCAACAGGTAGACTAGGACTACTTCTACAGGTAATCAGTTCCTGTCCTTACTCAACAGGTAGACTAGGACTACTTCTACAGGTAATCAGTTCCTGTCTGTACTCAACAGGTAGACTAGGACTACTTCTACAGGTAATCAGTTCCTGTCTGTACTCAACAGGTAGACTAGGACTACTTCTACAGGTAATCAGTTCCTGTCTGTACTCAACAGGTAGACTAGGACTACTTCTACAGGTAATCAGTTCCTGTCCTTACTCAACAGGTAGACTAGGACTACTTCTACAGGTAATCAGTTCCTGTCTGTACTCAACAGGTAGACTAGGACTACTTCTACAGGTAATCAGTTCCTGTCCTTACTCAACAGGTAGACTAGGACTACTTCTACAGGTAATCAGTTCCTGTCTTTACTCAACAGGTAGACTAGGACTACTTCTACAGGTAATCAGTTCCTGTCCTTACTCAACAGGTAGACTAGGACTACTTCTACAGGTAATCAGTTCCTGTCCTTACTCAACAGGTAGACTAGGACTACTTCTACAGGTAATCAGTTCCTGTCCTTACTCAACAGGTAGACTAGGACTACTTCTACAGGTAATCAGTTCCTGTCTTTACTCAACAGGTAGACTAGGACTACTTCTACAGGTAATCAGTTCCCGTCCTTACTCAACAGTGACTGGAGCGCTCCAGGTAGACTATTACAGAGAGAAACCCATACAGAGAGGAACCCATACAGAGAGAGACCCATACAGAGAAAGACCCATACAGAGAAAGACCCATACAGAGAGAGACCCTTATAGAGAGAGAGACCCTTACAGAGAGAGACCCTTACAGAGAGAGAGGAAGAAAGAGAGAGAGTGAAAGACATACAGATGGAGAGCGAGAGAAAGATACCAGTGCACCAACTTGTACCTACGGGGGAAGGATGACCAGCCACACAGGAGGGTGATTTTCACTATGGAGGAGAAGGAGGCCGTGCTGACAGAGATGCATGCTGGACATTTCAGAGTGAAGGGCATGACTGCAGAAATCAACCTACGCTTCCTCTGGCTTGGGATTGTCAAGGATGTGGACAGCTGGTCCAGTGAAATAACATTTACAAACGGTTATATCTGAAATGAGTATGATTTTGATAAATGTCATATCAGGCTAGACAGGTCCTGACCTACCAGAAGTTTGAGAGGGTGAAGACTGTGGCGCCGGAGTTGAAGCCCATCAAAGTTGTTTCACCATGTCACCTGATCACATTAAGTTGTTTCACCATGTCACCTGATCACATTAAGCTGTTTCACCATGTCACCTGATCACATTAAGTTGTTTCACCATGTCACCTGATCACATTAAGTTGTTTCACCATGTCACCTGATCACATTAAGTTGTTTCACCATGTCACCTGATCACATTAAGTTGTTTCACCATGTCACCTGATCACATTAAGTTGTTTCACCATGTCACCTGATCACATTAAGTTGTTTCACCATGTCACCTGATCACATTAAGTTGTTTCACCATGTCACCTGATCACATTAAGTTGTTTCACCATGTCACCTGATCACATTAAGTCGTTTCACCATGTTACCTGATCACATTAAGTCGTTTCACCATGTCACCTGATCACATTAAGTCGTTTCACCATGTCACCTGATCACATTAAGTTGTTTCACCATGTCACCTGATCACATTAAGTTGTTTCACCATGTCACCTGATCACATTAAGTTGTTTCACCATGTCACCTGATCACATTAAGTTGTTTCACCATGTCACCTGATCACATTAAGTTGTTTCACCATGTCACCTGATCACATTAAGTTGTTTCACCATGTCACCTGATCACATTAAGTTGTTTCACCATGTCACCTGATCACATTAAGTTGTTTCACCATGTCACCTGATCACATTAAGTTGTTTCACCATGTCACCTGATCACATTAAGTTGTTTCACCATGTCACCTGATCACATTAAGTTGTTTCACCATGTCACCTGATCACATTAAGTTGTTTCACCATGTCACCTGATCACATTAAGTTGTTTCACCATGTCACCTGATCACATTAAGTTGTTTCACCATGTCACCTGATCACATTAAGTTGTTTCACCATGTCACCTGATCACATTAAGTTGTTTCACCATGTCACCTGATCACATTAAGTTGTTTCACCATGTCACCTGATCACATTAAGTTGTTTCACCATGTCACCTGATCACATTAAGTTGTTTCACCATGTCACCTGATCACATTAAGTTGTTTCACCATGTCACCTGATCACATTAAGTTGTTTCACCATGTCACCTGATCACATTAAGTTGTTTCACCATGTCACCTGATCACATTAAGTTGTTTCACCATGTCACCTGATCACATTAAGTTGTTTCACCATGTCACCTGATCACATTAAGTTGTTTCACCATGTCACCTGATCACATTAAGTTGTTTCACCATGTCACCTGATCACATTAAGTTGTTTCACCATGTCACCTGATCACATTAAGTTGTTTCACCATGTCACCTGATCACATTAAGTTGTTTCACCATGTCACCTGATCACATTAAGTTGTTTCACCATGTCACCTGATCACATTAAGTTGTTTCACCATGTCACCTGATCACATTAAGTTGTTTCACCATGTCACCTGATCACATTAAGTTGTTTCACCATGTCACCTGATCACATTAAGTTGTTTCACCATGTCACCTGATCACATTAAGTTGTTTCACCATGTCACCTGATCACATTCTGCATTAAGTTGTTTTTAAATGGTTGCTTGATTTGACCTCAGCAGAGTTCACTGCTTTATCCTCTCTCCTCTCCCTCTAGACAACATTCTGCCTCTCTCTTCTCCCTCTAGACAACATTCTGCCTCTCTCCTCTCCCTCTAGACAACATTCTGCCTCTCTCCTCTCCCTCTAGACAACATTCTGCCTCTCTCCTCTCCCTCTAGACAACATTCTGCCTCTCTCCTCTCCCTCTAGACAACATTCTGCCTCTCTCCTCTCCCTCTAGACAACATTCTGCCTCTCTCCTCTCCCTCTAGACAACATTCTGCCTCTCTCCTCTCCCTCTAGACAACATTCTGCCTCTCTCCTCTCCCTCTAGACAACATTCTGCCTCTCTCCTCTCCCTCTAGACAACATTCTGCCTCTCTCCTCTCCCTCCAGACAACATTCTGCCTCTCTCCTCTCCCTCCAGACAACATTCTGCCTCTCTCCTCTCCCTCTAGACAACATTCTGCCTCTCTCCTCTCCCTCCAGACAACATTCTGCCTCTCTCCTCTCCCTCTAGACAACATTCTGCCTCTCTCCTCTCCCTCTAGACAACATTCTGCCTCTCTCCTCTCCCTCTAGACAACATTCTGCCTCTCTCCTCTCCCTCTAGACAACATTCTGCCTCTCTCCTCTCCCTCTAGACAACATTCTGCCTCTCTCCTCTCCCTCCAGACAACATTCTGCCTCTCTCCTCTCCCTCTAGACAACATTCTGCCTCTCTCCTCTCCCTCTAGACAACATTCTGCCTCTCTCCTCTCCCTCTAGACAACATTCTGCCTCTCTCCTCTCCCTCTAGACAACATTCTGCCTCTCTCCTCTCCCTCTAGACAACATTCTGCCTCTCTCCTCTCCCTCTAGACAACATTCTGCCTCTCTCCTCTCCCTCTAGACAACATTCTGCCTCTCTCCTCTCCCTCTAGACAACATTCTGCCTCTCTCATCTCCCTCTAGACAACATTCTGCCTCTCTCCTCTCCCTCTAGACAACATTCTGCCTCTCTCCTCTCCCTCTAGACAACATTCTGCCTCTCTCCTCTCCCTCTAGACAACATTCTGCCTCTCTCCTCTCCCTCTAGACAACATTCTCCTCTCCCTCTAGACAACATTCTGCCTCTCTCCTCTCCCTCTAGACAACATTCTGCCTCTCTCCTCTCCCTCTAGACAACATTCTGCCTCTCTCCTCTCCCTCTAGACAACATTCTGCCTCTCTCCTCTCCCTCTAGACAACATTCTGCCTCTCTCCTCTCCCTCTAGACAACATTCTGCCTCTCTCCTCTCCCTCTAGACAACATTCTGCCTCTCTCCTCTCCCTCTAGACAACATTCTGCCTCTCTCCTCTCCCTCCAGACAACATTCTGCCTCTCTCCTCTCCCTCTAGACAACATTCTGCCTCTCTCCTCTCCCTCCAGACAACATTCTGCCTCTCTCCTCTCCCTCTAGACAACATTCTGCCTCTCTCCTCTCCCTCTAGACAACATTCTGCCTCTCTCCTCTCCCTCCAGACAACATTCTGCCTCTCTCCTCTCCCTCCAGACAACATTCTGCCTCTCTCCTCTCCCTCTAGACAACATTCTGCCTCTCTCCTCTCCCTCTAGACAACATTCTGCCTCTCTCCTCTCCCTCTAGACAACATTCTGCCTCTCTCCTCTCCCTCTAGACAACATTCTGCCTCTCTCCTCTCCCTCTAGACAACATTCTGCCTCTCTCCTCTCCCTCTAGACAACATTCTGCCTCTCTCCTCTCCCTCTAGACAACATTCTGCCTCTCTCCTCTCCCTCCAGACAACATTCTGCCTCTCTCCTCTCCCTCTAGACAACATTCTGCCTCTCTCCTCTCCCTCTAGACAACATTCTGCCTCTCTCCTCTCCCTCTAGACAACATTCTGCCTCTCTCCTCTTCCTCTAGACAACATTCTGCCTCTCTCCTCTCCCTCTAGACAACATTCTGCCTCTCTCCTCTCCCTCTAGACAACATTCTGCCTCTAGTGACGTCTGATTGCCAAACAATCTGCCCACTCATCCCCCGCTCCATCTCATTACATTATCGACAGCTACTGTTATTGTCATGTTGTCATTATCTAATAATACAGTTTGCTAGCCGTATCATACTGGGCACATAATATGTGAGATACACAGAACAATTAAACACACTGCAAACACTCAGAACAAAGAGAGCAGCAGCGTCTGGACTTCGCTGTCTCTTCAAGTCCCCCTTCTGAGACTGGCTGCCTGTTGGCTGGACTTCACTGTCTCTTCAAGTCCCCCTTCTGAGACTGGCTGCCTGTTGGCTGGACTTCACTGTCTCTTCAAGTCCCCCTTCTGAGACTGGCTGCCTGTTGGCTGGACTTCGCTGTCTCTTCAAGTCCCCCTTCTGAGACTGGCTGCCTGTTGGCTGGACTTCGCTGTCTCTTCGAGTCCCCCTTCTGAGACTGGCTGCCTGTTGAGAACAAGTGACAGGCTGAACCTCCCTCCCACACAGCACAGCCCTTCTGAGACTGGCTGCCTGTTGGCTGGACTTCACTGTCTCTTCAAGTCCCCCTTCTGAGACTGGCTGCCTGTTGGCTGGACTTCGCTGTCTCTTCGAGTCCCCCTTCTGAGACTGGCTGCCTGTTGAGAACAAGTGACAGGCTGAACCTCCCTCCCACACAGCACAGCCCTTCTGAGACTGGCTGCCTGTTGGCTGGACTTCACTGTCTCTTCAAGTCCCCCTTCTGAGACTGGCTGCCTGTTGGCTGGACTTCACTGTCTCTTCAAGTCCCCCTTCTGAGACTGGCTGCCTGTTGGCTGGACTTCACTGTCTCTTCAAGTCCCCCTTCTGAGACTGGCTGCCTGTTGGCTGGACTTCACTGTCTCTTCAAGTCCCCCTTCTGAGACTGGCTGCCTGTTGGCTGGACTTCACTGTCTCGTCAAGTCCCCCTTCTGAGACTGGCTGCCTGTTGAGAACAAGTGACAGGCTGAACCTCCCTCCCACACAGCACAGCCCTTCTGAGACTGGCTGCCTGTTGAGAACAAGTGACAGGCTGAACGTCCCTCCCACACAGCACAGCCCTTCTGAGACTGGCTGCCTGTTGAGAACAAGTGACAGGCTGAACCTTCCTCCCACACAGCACAGCCCTTCTGAGACTGGCTGCCTGTTGAGAACAAGTGACAGGCTGAACCTCCCTCCCACACAGCACAGCCCTTCTGAGACTGGCTGCCTGTTGAGAACAAGTGACAGGCTGAACCTCCCTCCCACACAGCACAGCCCTTCTGAGACTGGCTGCCTGTTGAGAACAAGTGACAGGCTGAACCTCCCTCCCACACAGCACAGCCCTTCTGAGACTGGCTGCCTGTTAAGAACAAGTGACAGGCTGAACCTCCCTCCTACACAGCACAGCCCTTCTGAGACTGGCTGCCTGTTGAGAACAAGTGACAGGCTGAACCTCCCTCCCACACAGCACAGCCCTTTTGAGACTGGCTGCCTGTTGAGAACAAGTGACAGGCTGAACCTCCCTCCCACACAGGACAGCCCTTCTGAGACTGGCTGCCTGTTGAGAACAAGTGACAGGCTGAACCTCCCTCCCACACAGGACAGCCCTTCTGAGACTGGCTGCCTGTTGAGAACAAGTGACAGGCTGAACCTCCCTCCTACACAGCACAGCCCTTCTGAGACTGGCTGCCTGTTGAGAACAAGTGACAGGCTGAACCTCCCTCCCACACAGCACAGCCCGTCTGAGACTGGCTGCCTGTTGAGAACAAGTGACAGGCTGAACCTCCCTCCCACACAGCACAGCCCTTCTGAGACTGGCTGCCTGTTGAGAACAAGTGACAGGCTGAACCTCCCTCCCACACAGCACAGACCTTCTGAGACTGGCTGCCTGTTGAGAACAAGTGACAGGCTGAACCTCCCTCCCACACAGCACAGACCTTCTGAGACTGGCTGCCTGTTAAGAACAAGTGACAGGCTGAACCTCCCTCCCACACAGCACAGCCCTCTCTATTCCCACACCAGAATTCACTATTTCATTCTGATTACCATGTGAATGTAAAAAAAAAAAAATTATGGAAATTAAATGAATGACACAACTGTACCAAAAACAGTCAGTTTATGTATTAAAATGTGAAATATTGTCGGGTTGGTTTTCCACAGCTGTTTCACACACGGTTCATTGTGAGTTGTCCTTGGTTTTCCACAGCTGTTTCACACGGTTCATTGTGAGTTGTCCTTGGTTTTCCACAGCTGTTTCACACACGGTTCATTGTGAGTTGTCCTTGGTTTTCCACAGCTGTTTCACACACGGTTCATTGTGAGTTGTCCTTGGTTTTTCACAGCTGTTTCACACACGGTTCATTGTGAGTTGTCCTTGGTTTTCCACAGCTGTTTCACACACGGTTCATTGTGAGTTGTCCTTGGTTTTTCACAGCTGTTTCACACACGGTTCATTGTGAGTTGTCCTTGGTTTTCCACAGCTGTTTCACACACGGTTCATTGTGAGTTGTCCTTGGTTTTTCACAGCTGTTTCACACACGGTTCATTGTGAGTTGTCCTTGGTTTTCCACAGCTGTTTCACACACGGTTCATTGTGAGTTGTCCTTGGTTTTCCACAGCTGTTTCACACACGGTTCATTGTGAGTTGTCCTTGGTTTTTCACAGCTGTTTCACACACGGTTCATTGTGAGTTGTCCTTGGTTTTCCACAGCTGTTTCACACACGGTTCATTGTGAGTTGTCCTTGGTTTTCCACAGCTGTTTCACACACGGTTCATTGTGAGTTGTCCTTGGTTTTCCACAGCTGTTTCACACACGGTTCATTGTGAGTTGTCCTTGGTTTTTCACAGCTGTTTCACACACGGTTCATTGTGAGTTGTCCTTGGTTTTCCACAGCTGTTTCACACACGGTTCATTGTGAGTTGTCCTTGGTTTTCCACAGCTGTTTCACACGGTTCATTGTGAGTTGTCCTTGGTTTTCCACAGCTGTTTCACACACGGTTCATTGTGAGTTGTCCTTGGTTTTCCACAGCTGTTTCACACACGGTTCATTGTGAGTTGTCCTTGGTTTTCCACAGCTGTTTCACACACGGTTCATTGTGAGTTGTCCTTGGTTTTCCACAGCTGTTTCACACACGGTTCATTGTGAGTTGTCCTTGGTTTTCCACAGCTGTTTCACACACGGTTCATTGTGAGTTGTCCTTGGTTTTCCACAGCTGTTTCACACACGGTTCATTGTGAGTTGTCCTTGGTTTTCCACAGCTGTTTCACACACGGTTCATTGTGAGTTGTCCTTGGTTTTCCACAGCTGTTTCACACACGGTTCATTGTGAGTTGTCCTTTGGTTTTCCACAGCTGTTTCACACACGGTTCATTGTGAGTTGTCCTTGGTTTTCCACAGCTGTTTCACACACGGTTCATTGTGAGTTGTCCTTTGGTTTTCCACAGCTGTTTCACACACGGTTCATTGTGAGTTGTCCTTGGTTTTCCACAGCTGTTTCACACACGGTTCATTGTGAGTTGTCCTTTGGTTTTCCACAGCTGTTTCACACACGGTTCATTGTGAGTTGTCCTTGGTTTTCCACAGCTGTTTCACACACGGTTCATTGTGAGTTGTCCTTTGGTTTTCCACAGCTGTTTCACACACGGTTCATTGTGAGTTGTCCTTTGGTTTTCCACAGCTGTTTCACACACGGTTCATTGTGAGTTGTCCTTGGTTTTCCACAGCTGTTTCACACACGGTTCATTGTGAGTTGTCCTTTGGTTTTCCACAGCTGTTTCACACACGGTTCATTGTGAGTTGTCCTTTGGTTTTCCACAGCTGTTTCACACACGGTTCATTGTGAGTTGTCCTTGGTTTTCCACAGCTGTTTCACACACGGTTCATTGTGAGTTGTCCTTTGGTTTTCCACAGCTGTTTCACACACGGTTCATTGTGAGTTGTCCTTGGTTTTCCACAGCTGTTTCACACACGGTTCATTGTGAGTTGTCCTTTGGTTTTCCACAGCTGTTTCACACACGGTTCATTGTGAGTTGTCCTTGGTTTTCCACAGCTGTTTCACACACGGTTCATTGTGAGTTGTCCTTTGGTTTTCCACAGCTGTTTCACACACGGTTCATTGTGAGTTGTCCTTTGGTTTTCCACAGCTGTTTCACACACGGTTCATTGTGAGTTGTCCTTGGTTTTCCACAGCTGTTTCACACACGGTTCATTGTGAGTTGTCCTTTGGTTTTCCACAGCTGTTTCACACACGGTTCATTGTGAGTTGTCCTTTGGTTTTCCACAGCTGTTTCACACACGGTTCATTGTGAGTTGTCCTTGGTTTTCCACAGCTGTTTCACACACGGTTCATTGTGAGTTGTCCTTGGTTTTCCACAGCTGTTTCACACGGTTCATTGTGAGTTGTCCTTGGTTTTCCACAGCTGTTTCACACACGGTTCATTGTGAGTTGTCCTTTGGTTTTCCACAGCTGTTTCACACACGGTTCATTGTGAGTTGTCCTTGGTTTTCCACAGCTGTTTCACACACGGTTCATTGTGAGTTGTCCTTTGGTTTTCCACAGCTGTTTCACACACGGTTCATTGTGAGTTGTCCTTGGTTTTCCACAGCTGTTTCACACACGGTTCATTGTGAGTTGTCCTTTGGTTTTCCACAGCTGTTTCACACACGGTTCATTGTGAGTTGTCCTTGGTTTTCCACAGCTGTTTCACACACGGTTCATTGTGAGTTGTCCTTTGGTTTTCCACAGCTGTTTCACACACGGTTCATTGTGAGTTGTCCTTTGGTTTTCCACAGCTGTTTCACACACGGTTCATTGTGAGTTGTCCTTGGTTTTCCACAGCTGTTTCACACACGGTTCATTGTGAGTTGTCCTTTGGTTTTCCACAGCTGTTTCACACACGGTTCATTGTGAGTTGTCCTTTGGTTTTCCACAGCTGTTTCACACACGGTTCATTGTGAGTTGTCCTTGGTTTTCCACAGCTGTTTCACACACGGTTCATTGTGAGTTGTCCTTGGTTTTCCACAGCTGTTTCACACGGTTCATTGTGAGTTGTCCTTGGTTTTCCACAGCTGTTTCACACGGTTCATTGTAAGTTGTCCTTGGTTTTTCTTTGTTCCATAGTATTAATGGTTATAATCTAGGACCAACAGCAGATACATATATATTCAACCACAGGGGGGCGCTACCGAGCTGCGTGAGAAAGGGGGCGCTACCGAGCTGCGTGAGAAAGGGGGCGCTACCGAGCTGCGTGAGAAAGGGGGCGCTACCGTGCTGCGTGAGAAAGGGGGCGCTACTAAGGGGGCGCTACCGTGCTGCGTGAGAAAGGGGGCGCTACTAAGGGGGCGCTACCGAGCTGCGTGAGAAAGGGGGCGCTACCGTGCTGCGTGAGAAAGGGGGCGCTACTAAGGGGGCGCTACCGAGCTGCGTGAGAAAGGGGGTGCTACTAAGGGGGCGCTACCGAGCTGCGTGAGAAAGGGGGCGCTACTAAGGGGGCGCTACCGAGCTGCGTGAGAAAGGGGGCGCTACCGTGCTGCATGAGAAAGGGGGCGCTACCGAGCTGCGTGAGAAAGGGGGCGCTACTAAGGGGGCGCTACCGAGCTGCGTGAGAAAGGGGGCGCTACTAAGGGGGCGCTACCGAGCTGCGTGAGAAAGGGGGCGCTACTTAGGGGGCACTACCGAGCTGCGTGAGAAAGGGGGCGCTACCGAGCTGCGTGAGAAAGGGGGCGCTACTTAGGGGGCACTACCGAGCTGCGTGAGAAAGGGGGCGCTACCGAGCTGCGTGAGAAAGGGGGCACTACCGAGCTGCGTGAGAAAGGGGGCGCTACCGAGCTGCGTGAGAAAGGGGGCGCTACCGAGCTGCGTGAGAAAGGGGGCGCTACCGAGCTGCGTGAGAAAGGGGGCGCTACTAAGGGGGCGCTACCGAGCTGCGTGAGAAAGGGGGCGCTACTAAGGGGGCGCTACCGAGCTGCGTGAGAAAGGGGGCGCTACCGAGCTGCGTGAGAAAGGGGGCGCTACCGAGCTGCGTGAGAAAGGGGGCGCTACCGAGCTGCGTGAGAAAGGGGGCGCTACCGAGCTGCGTGAGAAAGGGGGCGCTACTAAGGGGGCGCTACCGAGCTGCGTGAGAAAGGGGGCGCTACCGAGCTGCGTGAGAAAGGGGGCGCTACCGAGCTGCGTGAGAAAGGGGGCGCTACCGAGCTGCGTGAGAAAGGGGG
The DNA here is from genome assembly GCF_013265735.2 of Oncorhynchus mykiss. Classification (NCBI taxonomy): domain Eukaryota; kingdom Metazoa; phylum Chordata; class Actinopteri; order Salmoniformes; family Salmonidae; genus Oncorhynchus; species Oncorhynchus mykiss. The sequence goes on along the minus strand of NC_048579.1, from coordinate 81,043,408 downwards.
CGCTACCGAGCTGCGTGAGAAAGGGGGCGCTACCGAGCTGCGTGAGAAAGGGGGCGCTACCGAGCTGCGTGAGAAAGGGGGCGCTACCGAGCTGCGTGAGAAAGAACAACATGAACCATAATAGACGACTGAATTAATATATTATTTCAGTGTCGATGAGGGACGGGCAGGTTGGCAATAAAAACATGACAGACAAGCCAGTGTATGAATCAAACGGATTTACATATGAACGGAGTGGAAATTAGCTGACTTCGTGATCTATGAGGTCAGTAACTAATGTGTCAAGCAGATGACGTGTTTTCTTGACCATTTCCTGAAACGTGGCAACGTTTAAGATTTAAACACGTTAACATGAATTCTGACTACTTTTTTGTTTTCATTTTATTAGCTAAACAGCACTTGTTTAAACAGAGAAATTGTCGCGGAAATCAGCCTCGTTTGCATAGCGATGATGAAAATAACATAATAATAATTTAGGCTGTAATGATCTCCGAAACTAATCATTAGGTCATCACACCGTTGATATAGCAACGGAGCTAATAGTTTATCGAATCCCATTGTGACGTAGAGGGGGACATTATTTGGCATGACGGGGCCATAGGACTCTATATAGGGAACAGAGTGCCTATTTGGCATGACAGGGGGCCATAGGACTCTATATAGGGAACAGAGTACCTATTTGGAACACACATGACCCCTTGTGAGCGATCCCCTGATGTGTAGTCCCCACCACACCTCTTATGAGGGTCTATGACCCTGATGTGTAGTCCCCACCAACATACCTATGAGGGTCTATGACCCTGATGTGTAGTCCCCACCACCACACCTCTTATGAGGGTCTATGACCCTGATGTGTAGTCCCCACCAACATACCTATGAGGGTCTATGACCCTGATGTGTAGTCCCCACCACACCTCTTATGAGGGTCTATGACCCTGATGTGTAGTCCCCACCAACATACCTATGAGGGTCTATGACCCTGATGTGTAGTCCCCACCACACCTCTTATGAGGGTCTATGACCCTGATGTGTAGTCCCCACCAACATACCTATGAGGGTCTATGACCCTGATGTGTAGTCCCCACTACCACACCTCATATGAGTGATCAATGACCCTGATGTGTAGTCCCCACCACACCTCTTATGAGGGTCTATGACCCTGATGTGTAGTCCCCACCACACCTCTTATGAGGGTCTATGACCCTGATGTGTAGTCCCCACCAACATACCTATGAGGGTCTATGACCCTGATGTGTAGTCCCCACTACCACACCTCATGAGTGTCTATAAGCATGATGTGTAGTCCCCACCAACATACCTATGAGGGTCTATGACCCTGATGTGTAGTCCCCACCACACCTCTTATGAGGATCAATGACCCTGATGTGTAGTCCCCACCACACCTCTTATGAGGGTCTATGACCCTGATGTGTAGTCCCCACCACACCTCTTATGAGGGTCTATGACCCTGATGTGTAGTCCCCACCACACCTCTTATGAGGGTCTATGACCCTGATGTGTAGTCCCCACCACACCTCTTATGAGGGTCTATGACCCTGATGTGTAGTCCCCACCACACCTCTTATGAGCGATCCCCTGATGTGCAGTCCCCACCACACCTCTTATGAGGATCAATGACCCTGATGTGTAGTCACCACCACACCTCTTATGAGGATCAATGACCCTGATGTGTAGTCCCCACCACACCTCTTATGAGGGTCTATGACCCTGATGTGTAGTCCCCACCACACCTCTTATGAGGGTCAATGACCCTGATGTGTAGTCCCCACCACACCTCTTATGAGGATCAATGACCCTGATGTGTAGTCCCCACCACACCTCTTATGAGGGTCTATGACCCTGATGTGTAGTCCCCACCACACCTCTTATGACAGGACTGAGGAGGTCACTACAACACCTCTTATGACAGGACTGAGGAGGTCGCTACAACACCTCTTATGACAGGACTGAGGAGGTCGCTACAACACCTCTTATGACAGGACTGAGGAGGTCGCTACAACACCTCTTATGACAGGACTGAGGAGGTCTCTACAACACCTCTTATGACAGGACTGAGGAGGTCGCTACAACACCTCTTATGACAGGACTGAGGAGGTCGCTACAACACCTCTTATGACAGGACTGAGGAGGTCGCTACAACACCTCTTATGACAGGACTGAGGAGGTCGCTACAACACCTCTTATGACAGGACTGAGGAGGTCACTACAACACCTCTTATGACAGGACTGAGGTCACTACAACACCTCTTATGACAGGACTGAGGAGGTCGCTACAACACCTCTTATGACAGGACTGAGGAGGTCGCTACAACACCTCTTATGACAGGACTGAGGAGGTCGCTACAACACCTCTTATGACAGGACTGAGGAGGTCGCTACAACACCTCTTATGACAGGACTGACGAGGTCACTACAACACCTCTTATGACAGGACTGAGGTCACTACAACACCTCTTATGACAGGACTGAGGAGGTCGCTACAACACCTCTTATGACAGGACTGAGGAGGTCGCTACAACACCTCTTATGACAGGACTGAGGAGGTCGCTACAACACCTCTTATGACAGGACTGAGGAGGTCACCACCACACTTCTTATGACAGGACTGAGGAGGTCGCTACAACACCTCTTATGACAGGACTGAGGAGGTCGCTACAACACCTCTTATGACAGGACTGAGGAGGTCTCTAGAAGGTGAAATACAACAACGTCTGACGGCCTGTTTTTATTTACAGCTTTTTCAAACATTGCCAAGTTCCTTTTGCACGGTGATCATTAACAACACTAAGAGATCAGAGCCTTTACACAGCGGGAGGGAGCTCAATCACACAGACTCAAACCAACACTAAGAGATCAGAGCCTTTAGACAGCGGGAGGGAGAGATGGTTTGAGTCTGTGTGATTCAGCTCCAACACTAAGAGATCAGAGCCTTTACACAGCGGGAGGGAGAGATGGTTTGAGACTGTGTGATCATTAACAACACTAAGAGATCAGAGCCTTTACACAGCGGGAGGGAGAGATGGTTTGAGACTGTGTGATCATTAACAACACTAAGAGATCAGAGCCTTTAGACAGCGGGAGGGAGAGATGGTTTGAGTCTGTGTGATCGCGCTCCAACACTACGAGATCAGAGTCTTTATACAGCGGGAGGGAGAGATGGTTTGAGTCTGTGTGATCGCGCTCCAACAGATGGGGTTTCTCCTGTATTCATCTCTGTGTGATCGCGCTCCAACAGATGGGGTTTCTCCTGTATTCATCTCTGTGTGATCGCGCTCCAACAGATGGGGTTTCTCCTGTATTCTTCTCTGTGTGATCGCGCTCCAACAGATGGGGTTTCTCCTGTATTCATCTCTGTGTGATCGCGCTCCAACAGATGGGGTTTATCCTGTATTCATCTCTGTGTGATCGCGCTCCAACAGATGGGGTTTCTCCTGTATTCATCTCTGTGTGATCGCGCTCCAACAGATGGGGTTTCTCCTGTATTTATCTCTGTGTGATCGCGCTCCAACAGATGGGGTTTCTCCTGTATTCATCTCTGTGTGATCGCGCTCCAACAGATGGGGTTTCTCCTGTATTCTTCTCTGTGTGATCGCGCTCCAACAGATGGGGTTTCTCCTGTATTCATCTCTGTGTGATCGCGCTCCAACAGATGGGGTTTCTCCTGTATTCATCTCTGTGTGATCGCGCTCCAACAGATTCTCCTGTATTCATCTCTGTGTGATCGCGCTCCAACAGATGGGGTTTCTCCTGTATTCTTCTCTGTGTGATCGCGCTCCAACAGATGGGGTTTCTCCTGTATTCATCTCTGTGTGATCGCGCTCCAACAGATTCTCCTGTATTCATCTCTGTGTGATCGCGCTCCAACAGATGGGGTTTCTCCTGTATTCTTCTCTGTGTGATCGCGCTCCAACAGATGGGGTTTCTCCTGTATTCATCTCTGTGTGATCGCGCTCCAACAGATGGGGTTTCTCCTGTATTCATCTCTGTGTGATCGCGCTCCAACAGATGGGGTTTCTCCTGTATTCTTCTCTGTGTGATCGCGCTCCAACAGATGGGGTTTCTCCTGTATTCATCTCTGTGTGATCGCGCTCCAACAGATGGGGTTTCTCCTGTATTCATCTCTGTGTGATCGCGCTCCAACAGATGGGGTTTCTCCTGTATTCATCTCTGTGTGATCGCGCTCCAACAGATGGGGTTTCTCCTGTATTCATCTCTGTGTGATCGCGCTCCAACAGATGGGGTTTCTCCTGTATTCATCTCTGTGTGATCGCGCTCCAACAGATGGGGTTTCTCCTGTATTCATCTCTGTGTGATCGCGCTCCAACAGATGGGGTTTCTCCTGTATTCATCTCTGTGTGATCGCGCTCCAACAGATGGGGTTTCTCCTGTATTCATCTCTGTGTGATCGCGCTCCAACAGATGGGGTTTCTCCTGTATTTATCTCTGTGTGATCGCGCTCCAACAGATTGGGTTTCTCCTGTATTCATCTCTGTGTGATCGCGCTCCAACAGATGGGGTTTCTCCTGTATTCATCCCATCAGCACCATTAAGCCTGTTGGTTCATACGATCAAAACCCCAAACTGCATAAACAGAGAGGAAACTCTGAGCCTGTGAGCCAATCAGAGAGGAAACTCTGAGCCTGTGGGCCAATCAGAGAGGAAACTGAGCCTGTGGGCCAATCAGAGAGGAAACTCTGAGCCTGTGAGCCAATCAGAGAGGAAACTCACTGCATTTGTTCAAACAAAAGACAGTAATCATTTTGGGTTATTTCAAATAAGAAGTCATATTTAAGGACAGTAGGATTTTATTTTAAAAGAGCAACAACTATAATCTGAGCCTGTGAGCCATTTTAATATTTATACCAGATGGGCAACAGAGATGAGGATGAATAAAACCCTGTTAACAAAACAGGAAGTAAAATAATACCCTGTTAACAAAACAGGAAGTAAAAAAGGTCTGCAGACTAAATGAAACTAAAGGCAACAACAGAGAGCGCATCCCAAATGACCCCCTATCCCCCTCATAGTGCACTACAGCAACACAGAGAGCGCATCCCAAATGACCCCCTATCCCCCTCATAGTGCACTACAGCAACACAGAGAGCGCATCCCAAATGACCCCCTATTCCCTTCATAGTGCACTACAGCAACACAGAGAGCGCATCCCAAATGACCCCCTATTCCCCTCATAGTGCACTACAGCAACACAGAGAGCGCATCCCAAATGACCCCCTATCCCCCTCATAGTGCACTACAGCAACACAGAGCGCGCATCCCAAATGACCCCCTATCCCCCTCATAGTGCACTACAGCAACACAGAGAGCGCATCCCAAATGACCCCCTATCCCCCTCATAGTGCACTACAGCAACACAGAGAGCGCATCCCAAATGACCCCCTATCCCCCTCATAGTGCACTACAGCAACACAGAGAGCGCATCCCAAATGACCCCCTATTCCCTTCATAGTGCACTACAGCAACACAGAGAGCGCATCCCAAATGACCCCCTATCCCCCTCATAGTGCACTACAGCAACACAGAGAGCGCATCCCAAATGACCCCCTATCCCCCTCATAGTGCACTACAGCAACACAGAGAGCGCATCCCAAATGACCCCCTATCCCCCTCATAGTGCACTACAGCAACAAAGACAACACATCCCAAATGACCCCCTATCCCCCTCTGGGCTCTGGTCAGAAGTAGTGCACTATGGGTAGAGCACGAGAAAGGAAATAAGGAGGCATTTTGGGACAGTGTAGAAGTAATAACTACTAACTGGTAATACAACGTTGATTCCTGAAGGACATTTCCCCTCTTTAGTCTCTAACAGAAGTTGCCAGCTTGGAGAAGAGGCCAGAAGAGAGAGAACTCATTAATAATAATACACATTACAGACTCAGACTATTTACAGCATGAAGCAAACATGTATATACACAGGAATTATATACCACTGGCCAGATGAGGGAACATTCTCCTTTCTCTGCATCGTCTAGACTGGTGGGGTCAGGTAGGGGTCAGGGGTCTAGACTGTAGATTGGTGGGGTCAGGTAGGCGTCAGGGTCGAGATAGCGGATTGAGGTGGGGGGTCAGGGTCTAGATAGTGGATTGAGGTGGGGGTCAGGGTCTAGATAGTGGATTGAGGTGGGGGTCAGGTGGGGGTCAGGGTTTAGATAGTGGATTGAGGTGGGGGTCAGGGTCTAGATAGTGGATTGAGGTGGGGGTCAGGGTCTAGATAGTGGATTGAGGTGGGGGTCAGGTAGGGGTCAGGTAGGGGTCAGGGTCTAGATAGTGGATTGAGATGGGGGGGGTCAGGGTCTAGATAGTGGATTGAGGTGGGGGGTCAGGGTCTAGATAGTGGATTGAGGTGGGGGGTCAGGGTCTAGATAGTGGATTGAGGTGGGGGTCAGGGTCTAGATAGTGGATTGAGGTGGGGGGTCAGGGTCTAGATAGTGGATTGAGGTGGGGGGTCAGGGTCTAGATAGTGGATTGAGGTGGGGGTCAGGGTTTAGATAGTGGATTGAGGTGGGGGTCAGGGTCTAGATAGTGGATTGAGGTGGGGGGTCAGGGTCTAGATAGTGGATTGAGGTGGGTTTCAGGTGGGGGTCAGGGTCGAGATAGTGGATTGAGGTGGGGGGTCAGGGTCGAGATAGCGGATTGAGGTGGGGGGTCAGGGTCTAGATAGTGGATTGAGGTGGATTGAGGTGGGGGTCAGGGTCGAGATAGTGGATTGAGGTGGGGGTCAGGGTCTAGATAGTGGATTGAGGTGGGGGTCAGGGTCTAGATAGTGGATTGAGGTGGGGGTCAGGTGGGGGTTAGGGTTTAGATAGTGGATTGAGGTGGGGGTCAGGGTCTAGATAGTGGATTGAGGTGGGGGGTCAGGGTCTAGATAGTGGATTGAGGTGGGGGTCAGGTAGGGGTCAGGGTCTAGATAGTGGATTGAGGTGGGGGTCAGGGTTTAGATAGTGGATTGAGGTGGGGGTCAGGTGGGGGTCAGGGTTTAGATAGTGGATTGAGGTGGGGGTCAGGGTTTAGATAGTGGATTGAGGTGGGGGTCAGGGTTTAGATAGTGGATTGAGGTGGGGGTCAGGGTTTAGATAGTGGATTGAGGTGGGGGTAAGGTGGGGGTCAGGGTTTAGATAGTGGATTGAGGTGGGGGTCAGGGTCTAGATAGTGGATTGAGGTGGGGGTCAGGTAGGGGTCAGGGTCTAGATAGTGGATTGAGGTGGGGGTCAGGGTTTAGATAGTGGATTGAGGTGGGGGTCAGGTAGGGGTCAGGGTCTAGATCAGGGCTCTCCAACAGGTCGATCACCAGCTACCAGTAGCTATTAGTAGCTCGCAAAATATTCTGAAAGTACATTCAATTTCACAAGTATCAGAGACACGGCAAGCTCCCAGATACTATCTAATCAAGGCAACATCGACATTATGCCACCCCTGGTTAGCCAAGTATCCGAGACACGGCAAGCTCCCAGATACTATCTAATCAAGGCAACATCGACATTATGCCACCCCTGGTTAGCCAAGTATCAGAGACACGGCAAGCTCCCAGATACTATCTAATCAAGGCAACATCGACATTATGCCACCCCTGGTTAGCCAAGTATCCGAGACACGGCAAGCTCCCAGATACTATCTAATCAAGGCAACATCGACATTATGCCACCCCTGGTTAGCCAAGTATCAGAGACACGGCAAGCTCCCAGATACTATCTAATCAAGGCAACATCGACATTATGCCACCCCTGGTTAGCCAAGTATCAGAGACACCGCAAGCTCCCAGATACTATCTAATCAAGGCAACATCGACATTATGCCACCCCTGGTTAGCCAAGTATCAGAGACACGGCAAGCTCCCAGCTGCTATCTAATCAAGGCAACATCGACATTATCCCACCCCTGGTTAGCCAAGTATCAGAGACACGGCAAGCTCCCAGATACTATCTAATCAAGGCAACATCGACATTATTATGGGGCGGCAGGGTAGCCTAGTGGTTAGAGCGTTGGACTAGTAACCGGAAGGTTGTGAGTTCAAACCCCCGAGCTGACAAGGTACAAATCTGTCGTTCTGCCCCTGAACAGGCAGTTAACCCACTGTTCCCAGGCCGTCATTGAAAATAAGAATTTGTTCTTAACTGACTTGGTTAAACCTGGTTAAATAAAGGTTAAAAAAAAAAATAAAAAAAATCCCACCCCTGGTTAGCCACTATTGGATTAAAAAGCCAAACCTAACACATTATCTGCCAATTCATTTTCAGCAATATGGCGTCCATCCGTCCGGTGTTTGTCTGTCATTCAGTGTAACGCCAGTTGATGTGATAACTGTCTTGTAGATTGACAGAAATACTTTCCCCCAAAACTATATTAAATGTTAACTGTAAAGTAGGCTTACCTAGAAGAAGTACATCATTTGTATCTACCGTTTGTTTGTTTTTTTAAACTTTGAAATCAGCCATGAAATCAGCAGCAGCACTGAACCACCACAGACCGGCACATTAAAACGGCACATTCCTGCACAATTAAAAATGAATTGCACTCCAAAAATCTAAATGTGTTCGTTTTCTTCCAAATCTAAAAATAGTTTCTTCTGATGTGATTTAAACATTGACACGGACTCAGAACATGCCGTTTTGAGAGTAAAAACTAAATACATCAACTGAGAAAACAGAATATAGGAAAACAGAAGGATTTGGGAGAAAAAAATACATCAGATTTTATAGGGCCTCCTTTAGTGTTTATTAACCATTGTTTTACCAGGTATATCGACAGAAAACATAGTGTCTCTTGTACACTAAGGACCCAGGGAAAACATAGTGTCTCTTGTACACTAAGGACCCAGGGAAAACATAGTGTCTCTTGTACACTAAGGACCCAGGGAAAACATAGTGTCTCTTGTACACTAAGGACCCGGGGAAAACATAGTGTCTCTTGTACACTAAGGACCCAGGGAAGAGTTGCAGGGAGAGGAGAACAACGGGTCTATTTGAAGGTAGCTCTCATGCTTGAAAAGGTTGGAGACCCCTGGTCTAGAAAGTGGATTGAGGTGGGGATTTAGGGTGGGTGAGTCGAGGGGTGAGGGTTTAGGGTGGGTGAGAGTCGACGAGTGAGGGTTTAGGGTGGGTGAGAGTTGACGAGTGAGGGTTTAGGGTGGGTTGAGAGTCAGGGGGGAGGGTTTAGGGTGGGTATGGAGGTTGGGTGAAGGTGTAGGGTGGGTATGGAATTTGGGTGAAGGTGTAGGGTGGGTATGGAGGTTGGGTGAAGGTGTAGGGTGGGTAGGGAGGTTGGGTGAAGGTGTAGGGTGGGTAAGGAGGTTGGGTGAAGGTGTAGGGTGGGTATGGAGGTTGGGTGAAGGTGTAGGGTGGGTATGGAGGTTGGGTGAAGGTGTAGGGTGGGTAAGGAGGTTGGGTGAAGGTGTAGGGTGGGTAAGGAGGTTGGGTGAAGGTGGAGGTTGGGTGAAGGTGTAGGGTGGGTATGGAGGTTGGGTGAAGGTGTAGGGTGGGTATGGAGGTTGGGTGAAGGTGTAGGGTGGGTATGGAGGTTGGGTGAAGGTGTAGGGTGGGTATGGAGGTTGGGTGAAGGTGTAGGGTGTAGCGAGGGGCCACATGGTCTCAGATACGGTCCACACTTCTCATTCCTCCATCCAATGTCAAAGAGCCAAACCTGGAAAACAGCAACATCAGACAATATTATATCAATAGATAGATCAGCTTCTATTTATGTCCATTCACTAACAGGAAGGACCAAACAGCTGATCTGATCTAACAGGAAGGACCAAACAGCTGATCTGATCTAACAGGAAGGACCAAACAGCTGATCTGATCTAACAGGAAGGACCAAACAGCTGATCTGATCTAACAGGAAGGACCAAACAGCTGATCTGATCTAACAGGAAGGACCAAACAGCTGATCTAACAGGAAGGACCAAACAGCTGATCTGATCTAACAGGAAGGACCAAACAGCTGATCTGATCTAACAGGAAGGACCAAACAGCTGATCTAACAGGAAGGACCAAACAGCTGATCTGATCTAACAGGAAGGACCAAACAGCTGATCTGATCTAACAGGAAGGACCAAACAGCTGATCTAACAGGAAGGACCAAACAGCTGATCTAACAGGAAGGACCAAACAGCTGATCTAACAGGAAGGACCAGACAGCTGATCTAACAGGAAGGACCAAACAGCTGATCTAACAGGAAGGACCAAACAGCTGATCTAACAGGAAGGACCAGACAGCTGATCTAACAGGAAGGACCAAACAGCTGATCTAACAGGAAGGACCAAACAGCTGATCTAACAGGAAGGACCAAACAGCTGATCTGACAGGAAGGAGGCCTTCATATGTCTTATCAGGGTTATTGACCATGTTTTGAATTGCTGGCCTCGGTCTGTTATAAAGTAAACATACGGCCATCACAGGGAGCTCTGTGTAGCCAGACAAGTCCTCACCTCTCCAGGAAGTGGTTGTTCTCCGCCAACTCCTTTACTACCCCCTCCATCTCTTCCTTCAGCTTCTTCATCCTGGAAATCACAGAAAGGATAGAGAGAGTTAACACTGGACACTGTCACTGAGATGGTAGAATATCGTCCTACTGGTTCACACTGGACACTGTCACTGAGATGCTAGAATATCGTCCCACTGGTTAACACTGGACACTGAGAAGGTGGAATATCATCCTACTGGTTAACACTGGACACTCACTGAGATGGTAGAATATCGTCCTACTGGTTAACACTGGACACTGAGAAGGTAGAATATCATCCTACTGGTTAACACTGGACACTCACTGAGATGGTAGAATATCGTCCTACTGGTTAACACTGGACACTGAGAAGGTGGAATATCATCCCACTGGTTAACACTGGACACTGAGATGGTAGAATATCGTCCCACTGGTTAACACTGGACACTGTCACTGAGATGGTGGAATATCATCCCACTGGTTAACACTGGACACTGAGAAGGTGGAATATTGTCCTACTGGTTAACACTGGACACTGTCACTGAGATGGTAGAATATCGTCCCACTGGTTAACACTGGACACTGAGAAGGTGGAATATTGTCCTACTGGTTAACACTGGACACTGAGAAGGTGGAATATCATCCCACTGGTTAACACTGGACACTGAGAAGGTGGAATATTGTCCTACTGGTTAACACTGGACACTGTCACTGAGATGGTAGAATATCGTCCCACTGGTTAACACTGGACACTGAGAAGGTGGAATATCGTCCCACTGGTTAACACTGGACACTGTCACTGAGATGGTGGAATATCATCCCACTGGTTAACACTGGACACTGAGAAGGTGGAATATTGTCCTACTGGTTAACACTGGACACTGGACACTGAGAAGGTGGAATATCGTCCCACTGGTTAACACTGGACACTGTCACTGAGATGGTGGAATATCATCCCACTGGTTAACACTGGACACTGAGAAGGTGGAATATTGTCCTACTGGTTAACACTGGACACTGTCACTGAGATGGTAGAATATCGTCCCACTGTTTAACACTGGACACTGAGAAGGTGGAATATTGTCCTACTGGTTAACACTGGACACTGTCACTGAGATGGTAGAATATCGTCCCACTGGTTAACACTGGACACTGAGAAGGTGGAATATTGTCCTACTGGTTAACACTGGACACTGAGAAGGTGGAATATCGTCCTACTGGTTAACACTGGACACTGAGAAGGTGGAATATCGTCCTACTGGTTAACACTGGACACTGAGATGGTGGACTATCATCCTACTGGTTAACACTGGACACTGAGAAGGTGGAATATCGTCCTACTGGTTAACACTGGACACTGAGAAGGTGGAATATCATCCTACTGGTTAACACTGGACACTGTCACTGAGATGGTAGAATATCATCCTACTGGTTAACACTGGACACTGAGAAGGTGGAATATCGTCCTACTGGTTAACACTGGACACTGAGATGGTGGACTATCGTCCTACTGGTTAACACTGGACACTGTCACTGAGATGGTAGAATATCATCCTACTGGTTAACACTGGACACTGAGAAGGTGGAATATCGTCCTACTGGTTAACACTGGACACTGAGATGGTGGACTATCATCCTACTGGTTAACACTGGACACTGAGAAGGTGGAATATCGTCCTACTGGTTAACACTGGACACTGAGAAGGTGGAATATTATCCTACTGGTTAACACTGGACACTGAGAAGGTGGAATATCATCCTACTGGTTAACACTGGACACTGGACACTGAGAAGGTGGAATATCGTCCCACTGGTTAACACTGGACACTGAGAAGGTGGAATATCGTCCTACTGGTTAACACTGGACACTGAGATGGTAGAATATCATCCTACTGGTTAACACTGGACACTGAGATGGTAGAATATCATCCTACTGGTTAACACTGGACACTGAGATGGTAGAATATCGTCCCACTGGTTAACACTGGACACTGTCACTGAGATGGTAGAATATCATCCTACTGGTTAACACTGGACACTGAGATGGTAGAATATCGTCCTACTGGTTAACACTGGACACTGAGATGGTGGAATATCGTCCTACTGGTTAACACTGGACACTGAGATGGTAGAATATCGTCCCACTGGTTAACACTGGACACTGTCACTGAGATGGTAGAATATCGTCCCACTGGTTAACACTGGACACTGTCACTGAGATGGTAGAATATCGTCCCACTGGTTAACACTGGACACTGAGAAGGTGGAATATCATCCTACTGGTTAACACTGGACACTGAGAAGGTGGAATATCGTCCTACTGGTTAACACTGGACACTGAGAAGGTGGAATATCATCCTACTGGTTAACACTGGACACTGAGAAGGTGGAATATCATCCTACTGGTTAACACTGGACACTGAGAAGGTGGAATATCGTCCTACTGGTTAACACTGGACACTGAGATGGTGGACTATCGTCCTACTGGTTAACACTGGACACTGTCACTGAGATGGTAGAATATTGTCCTACTGGTTAACACTGGACACTGAGAAGGTGGAATATCGTCTTACTGGTTAACACTGGACACTGTCACTGAGAAGGTGGGCTATCGTCCTACTGGTTAACACTGGACACTGTCACTGAGATGGTGGACTATCGTCCTACTGGTTAACACTGGACACTGTCACTGAGAAGGTGGAATATGGTCCCACTGGTTAACACTGGACACTGTCACTGAGAAGGTGGAATATCGTCCTACTGGTTAACACTGGACACTGTCACTGAGAAGGTGGGCTATCGTCCTACTGGTTAACACTGGACACTGTCACTGAGATGGTGGACTATCGTCCTACTGGTTAACACTGGACACTGTCACTGAGAAGGTGGAATATGGTCCCACTGGTTAACACTGGACACTGTCACTGAGAAGGTGGAATATCGTCCTACTGGTTAACACTGGACACTGTCACTGAGAAGGTGGGCTATCGTCCTACTGGTTAACACTGGACACTGTCACTGAGATGGTGGACTATCGTCCTACTGGTTAACACTGGACACTGTCACTGAGATGGTGGACTATCGTCCTACTGGTTAACACTGGACACTGAGAAGGTGGAATATCATCCTACTGGTTAACACTGGACACTGTCACTGAGAAGGTGGAATATCGTCCTACTGGTTAACACTGGACACTGTCACTAAGATGGTGGACTATCGTCCTACTGGTTAACACTGGACACTGAGAAGGTGGAATATCGTCCCACTGGTTAACACTGGACACTGTCACTAAGATGGTGGACTATCGTCCTACTGGTTAACACTGGACACTGAGAAGGTGGAATATCATCCTACTGGTTAACACTGGACACTGTCACTGAGATGGTAGAATATCGTCCTACTGGTTAACACTGGACACTGAGAAGGTAGAATATCGTCCTACTGGTTAACACTGGACACTGAGATGGTGGAATATCGTCCTACTGGTTAACACTGGACACTGTCACTGAGATGGTGGACTATCATCCTACTGGTTAACACTGGACACTGAGAAGGTGGAATATCATCCTACTGGTTAACACTGGACACTGAGATGGTAGAATATCGTCCTACTGGTTAACACTGGACACTGAGAAGGTGGAATATCATCCTACTGGTTAACACTGTCACTGAGATGGTAGAATATCGTCCGACTGGTTAACACTGGACACTGTCACTGAGATGGTAGAATATCATCCTACTGGTTAACACTGGACACTGAGATGGTAGAATATCATCCTACTGGTTAACACTGGACACTGAGAAGGTAGAATATCATCCTACTGGTTAACACTGGACACTCACTGAGATGGTAGAATATCGTCCTACTGGTTAACACTGGACACTGAGAAGGTGGAATATCATCCTACTGGTTAACACTGGACACTGAGATGGTAGAATATCGTCCTACTGGTTAACACTGGACACTGAGAAGGTGGAATATCATCCTACTGGTTAACACTGTCACTGAGATGGTAGAATATCGTCCTACTGGTTAACACTGGACACTGAGAAGGTGGACTATCATCCTACTGGTTAACACTGGACACTGAGAAGGTGGAATATCATCCTACTGGTTAACACTGGACACTGAGATGGTAGAATATCGTCCCACTGGTTAACACTGGACACTGAGAAGGTGGAATATCGTCCTACTGGTTAACACTGGACACTGAGAAGGTGGAATATCATCCCACTGGTTAACACTGGACACTGAGAAGGTGGAATATCGTCCTACTGGTTAACACTGGACACTGTCACTGAGATGGTGGAATATCGTCCCACTGGTTAACACTGGACACTCACTAGATTATCCCTCAAGTCAACAAACATGTCCTCAGATGTAACAACATGATAGTGAGACCTACCCAGGGGCATCTCAACCAGGGTGATCTGACTGATGTAGGGTCAGGGAGAGTAACTCACCTAGGGTAATCTCTACCAGGGTGATCTGACTGATGTAGGGTCAGGGAGAGTAACTCACCTAGGGTAATCTCAACCAGGGTGATCTGACTGATGTAGGGTCAAGGACAGTAGCTTACCCCAGGGTCATCTCTACCAGGGTGATCTGACTGATGTAGGGTCAGGGAGAGTAACTCACCTAGGGTAATCTCTACCAGGGTGATCTGGCTGAGGTAAGGTCAGGGGTTAACGGTTAGGGGTCAGGGACAGTAGCTCACCCCAGGGTCATCTCTACCAGGGTGATCTGACTGATGTAGGGTCAGGGACAGTAGCTTACCCCAGGGTCATCTCTACCAGGGTGATCTGACTGAGGTAAGGTCAGGGGTTAACGGTTAGGGGTCAGGGACAGTAACTCACCCCAGGGTCATCTCTACCAGGGTGATCTGATTGATGTAGGGTCAGGGAGAGTAATTCACCCCAGGGTCATCTCTACCAGGGTGATCTGGCTGAGGTAAGGTCAGGGGTTAACGGTTAGGGGTCAGGGACAGTAACTCACCACAGGGTCA
Organism: Oncorhynchus mykiss; assembly: GCF_013265735.2. NCBI lineage: Eukaryota > Metazoa > Chordata > Actinopteri > Salmoniformes > Salmonidae > Oncorhynchus > Oncorhynchus mykiss. The sequence continues at coordinate 81,027,922 of NC_048579.1, read as the reverse complement.
TCTCTACCAGGGTGATCTGGCTGAGGTAAGGTCAGGGGTTAACGGTTAGGGGTCAGGGACAGTAACTCACCCCAGGGTCATCTCTACCAAGGTGCTCTGGCTGAGGTAAGGTCAGGGGTTAACGGTTAGGGACAGTAACTCACCCCAGGGTCATCTCTACCAAGGTGCTCTGGCTGAAGTAAGGTCAGGGGTTAAGGGTTAACGGTTAGGGACAGTAACTCACCCCAGGGTCATCTCTACCAAGGTGCTCTGGCTGAGGTAAGGTCAGGGGTTAGGGACAGTAACTCACCCCAGGGTCATCTCTACCAAGGTGCTCTGGCTGAGGTAGGCTTGAGGCTTCACCATACCACTGGATGCCAGAGGTAGCACCTTACCAGGTAACTGCTCCTGTAGCTACAACACACAAACATGGATATTAACAACTAAATTCATGCACCACAATGTCTACTCCCCCCATGCAGAGCGGTCATCAAGGCAAAACGTGGCTACTTTGAAGAATCTCAAATATATTTTGATTTGTTTAACACTTTTCTGGTTACAACATGAGATTCCATGTGTGAATGAGGAGGTGTGTCCAAACGTTGACTGGTACTCTATTTAGCTGCTTCTGTTACGCAGAACCGAGTTGTTGGTCCTGGTTTTATAACTCTGAAACCATGTTAGCATGGTCAGAAATGCTACTAAACGGTAGCTGTTGGTCCTGGTTTTATAACTCTGAATCCATGTTAGCATGGTCAGAAATGCTACAAAACGGTAGTTATTGGTCCTGGTTTTATAACTCTGAGATTAGTCTGAAACCATGTTAGCATGGTCAGAAATGCTACTAAACGGTAGCTGTTGGTCCTGGTTTTATAACTCTGAAACCATGTTAGCATGGTCAGAAATGCTACAAAACGGTAGCTGTTGGTCCTGGTTTTATAACTCTGAAACCATGTTAGCATGGTCAGAAATGCTACTAAACGGTAGCTGTTGGTCCTGGTTTTATAACTCTGAAACCATGTTAGCATGTCAGGGTCTGGGTGTTATCCCACTCCTGTTGTCTTGTTCTCCCACTCCTAGATATTGAGCTAGGTCAGGGTCTCTGTTATCCCACTCCTTGATATAGAGCTAGGTCAGGGTCTGAGTGTTATCCCACTCCTAGATATTGAGCTAGGTCAGGGTCTCTGTTATCCCACTCCTAGATATAGAGCTAGGTCAGGGTCTCTGTTATCCCACTCTTAGATATAGAGCTAGATCAGGGTCTGAGTGTTATCCCACTCCTAGATATTGAGCTAGGTCAGGGTCTCTGTTATCCCACTCCTTGATATAGAGCTAGGTCAGGGTCTGAGTGTTATCCCACTCCTAGATATTGAGCTAGGTCAGGGTCTCTGTTATCCCACTCCTAGATATAGAGCTAGGTCAGGGTCTCTGTTATCCCACTCCTAGATATAGAGCTAGATCAGGGTCTGGGTCTCTGTTATCCCACTCCTAGATCTAGAGCTAGATCAGGGCAAGAAATTGTATTTTTTTCCTAACGGTAACGTGATGTGGTTCTCGGGAACGAAGGGCAGGGAGTGTGTTGTGTACCTCCAACGTTGAATCGACATTGGTGTCGTATTGGCATAAATATGATGGGAGATTTGAATTGATCTGCAATCAATCTGTACTATAGTCACACCAGTCTATAAATAAGGGAATCCAAACCTGCTCCCACAGACTAACATCAAACAACGGGCCATCTCTCCCTCATCCCCTCCTCTCTCTTCCCTCTCCCTCCTCCTGCACCATCCCTCAACTTAGTGGAGGAAACCTCCTGTTTACTTCAGTGTTTAGTAAGTGTGTGTGTGTGTGTGTGTTCAGACCTTAATAACTCTCTCCATCACCATGGAAACTTCTTTCTCCACGCTGTTGAATTGGCTGGTTAGACCAATCAGCTGCTTCCTCACGTGATGCACCTTCCTGTACAGGGGAGATAAACACACTATTGATACATCTTCCTGCATACCTTCCATACACACACACACACACACCTTCCTGCACACCTTCCATACATACACACACACACACACACACACACACCTTCCTGCACACCTTCCTGCACACCTTCCATACACACACGCCTTCCTGCACACACACACACACACACACACACACACACACACACACACACCTTCCTAGACAGACTGACCTCATCTGATACCTTCCTTTACAAGACAGACTGACCTCATCTGATACCTTCCTTCATCTACAGAACACACTGACCTCATCTGATATCTTCCTTCATCTACAGAACACACTGACCTCATCTGATATCTTCCTTCATCTACAGAACACACTGCCCTCATCTGATATCATCCTTCATCTACAGAACACACTGACCTCATCTGATACCTTCCTTTACAAGACAGACTGACCTCATCTGATACCTTCCTTCATCTACAGAACACACTGACCTCATCTGATATCTTCCTTCATCTACAGAACACACTGCCCTCATCTGATATCATCCTTCATCTACAGAACACACTGACCTCATCTGATACCTTCCATTACAAGACAGACTGACCTCATCTGATACCTTCCTTCATCTACAGAACACACTGACCTCATCTGATACCTTCCTTCATCTACAGGACACACTGACCTCATCTGATATCTTTCTTCATCTACAGAACACACCGACCTCATCTGATACCTTCCTTCATCTACAGAACACACTGACCTCATCTGATATCTTCCTTCATCTACAGAACACACTGCCCTCATCTGATATCATCCTTCATCTACAGAACACACTGACCTCATCTGATACCTTCCTTTACAAGACAGACTGACCTCATCTGATACCTTCCTTCATCTACAGAACACACTGACCTCATCTGATACCTTCCTTCATCTACAGGACACACTGACCTCACCTGATATCTTCCTTCATCTACAGAACACACTGACCTCATCTGATACCTTCCTTCATCTACAGAACACACTGACCTAATCTTATACCTTCCTTTACAAGACAGACTGACCTCATCTGATACCTTCCTTCATCTACAGAACACTGTCCTCATCTGATACCTTCCTTCATGTACAGAACACACTGACCTCATCTGATATCTTTCTTCATCTACAGAACACACCGACCTCATCTGATACCTTCCTTCATCTACAGAACACACTGACCTCATCTGATATCTTCCTTCATCTATAGAACACACTGCCCTCATCTGATATCATCCTTCATCTACAGAACACACTGACCTCATCTGATACCTTCCTTTACAAGACAGACTGACCTCATCTGATACCTTCCTTCATCTACAGAACACACTGACCTCATCTGATACCTTCCTTCATCTACAGGACACACTGTCCTCATCTGATATCATCCTTCATCTACAGAACACACTGACCTCATCTGATACCTTCCTTCATCTACAGGACACACTGACCTCACCTGATATCTTCCTTCATCTACAGAACACACCGACCTCATCTGATACCTTCCTTCATCTACAGAACACACTGACCTCATCTGATAACTTCCTTTACAAGACAGACTGACCTCATCTGATACCTTCCTTTACAAGACAGACTGACCTCATCTGATACCTTCCTTCATCTACAGAACACTGTCCTCATCTGATACCTTCCTTCATGTACAGAACACACTGACCTCATCTGATATCTTCCTTCAGCTACAGAACACACTGACCTCATCTGATACCTTCCTTTACAAGACACACTGACCTCATCTGATACCTTCCTTCATCTACAGAACACACTGACCTCATCTGATACCTTCCTTCATCTACAGAACACACTGACCTCATCTGATATCATCCTTCATCTACAGAACACACTGACCTCATCTGATACCTTCCTTCATTTACAGAACACACTGACCTCATCTGATATCACCCTTCAACTACAGAACACACTGGACTCATCTGATATCATCCTTCAACTACAGAACACACTGACCTCATCTGATACCTTCCTTCATTTACAGACCACAGTGACCTCATCTGACACCTTCATCTACAGAACACACTGACCTCATCTGATACCTTCCTTTACAAGACAGACTGACATCATCTGATACCTTCCTTCATCTACAGAACACACTGACCTCATCTGATACCTTCCTTCATCTACAGAACACACTGAACTCATCTGATTCCTTCCTTTACAGAACACACTGACCTCATCTGATACCTTCCTTCGCCTACAGAACTACAGAACACACTGACCTCATCTGATACCTTCCTTCATCTACAGAACACACTGACCTCATCTGATGCCTTCCTTCATTTACAGAACACACTGACCTCATCTGATACCTTCCTTCATCTACAGAACACACTGACCTCATCTGACACCTTCATCTACAGGACACACTGACCTCATCTGACACCTTCATCTACAGAACACACTGACCTCATCTGATATCATCCTTCATCTACAGAACACACTGACCTCATCTGATATCATCCTTCAATTACGGGACACTTACCTCATCCACTCCTCGCTCTTAGAGATGAAGAGGCGGTACTTCATGGCACACTCCTCTGTAAACAGAGACCTGGCCTTGGTGGCATGGAACACCAGCTTCTGTCTGATAGAGGAGCATTATATTATCACTATACTGTAACCAGAATATATACACTATCTGTGGAATTGGGGAATTGAGGATAGAGGAGGACTAATGTTGGGGTTGAGGAGCAGATCTGTCATCATGGATAGAGGAGGACTAATGTTGGGGTTGAGGAGCAGATCTGTCATCATGGATAGAGGAGGACTAATGTTGGGGTTGAGGAGCAGATCTGTCATCATGGATAGAGGACTAATGTTGGGGTTGAGGAGCAGATCTGTCATCATGGATAGAGGAGGACTAATGTTGGGGTTGAGGAGCAGATCTGTCATCATGGATAGAGGAGGACTAATGTTGGGGTTGAGGAGCAGATCTGTCATCATGGATAGAGGAGGACTAATGTTGGGGTTGAGGAGCAGATCTGTCATCATGGATAGAGGAGGACTAATGTTGGGGTTGAGGAACAGATCTGTCATCATGGATAGAGGACTGATGTTGGGGTTGAGGAGCAGATCTGTCATCATGGATAGAGGAGGACTGATGTTGGGGTTGAGGAGCAGATCTGTCATCATGGATAGAGGAGGACTAATGTTGGGGTTGAGGAGCAGATCTGTCATCATGGATAGAGGAGGACTAATGTTGGGGTTGAGGAGCAGATCTGTCATCATGGATAGAGGAGGACTAATGTTGGGGTTGAGGAGCAGATCTGTCATCATGAATAGAGGAGGACTAATGTTGGGGTTGAGGAGCAGATCTGTCATCATGGATAGAGGAGGACTAATGTTGGGGTTGAGGAACAGATCTGTCATCATGGATAGAGGACTGATGTTGGGGTTGAGGAGCAGATCTGTCATCATGGATAGAGGAGGACTGATGTTGGGGTTGAGGAGCAGATCTGTCATCATGGATAGAGGAGGACTAATGTTGGGGTTGAGGAGCAGATCTGTCATCATGGATAGTGGACTAATGTTGGGGTTGAGGAGCAGATCTGTCATCATGGATAGAGGAGGACTAATGTTGGGGTTGAGGAGCAGATCTGTCACCATGGTTGAGGAGCAGATCTGTCATCATGGATAGAGAAGGACTAATGTTGGGGTTGAGGAGCAGATCTGTCATCATGGATAGAGGAGGACTAATGTTGGGGTTGAGGAACAAATCTGTCATCATGGATAGAGGACTGATGTTGGGGTTGAGGAGCAGATCTGTCATCATGGATAGAGGAGGACTGAGCACTCCAAGTTGACTTCCATGTGATTGTTGTTATATCACTGTGCATCTCCACCACCCTTATACCATGAGGTTAGCACTCCAAGTTGACTTCCATGTGATGGTTGTTATATCACTGTGCATCTCCACCACCCTTATACCATGAGGTTAGCACTCCAAGTTGACTTCCATGTGATTGTTGTTATATCCATATTTGGGCATGAAAGGGTTTCCTCTGCCATTTCTCCCATCGTTCATTTTACAGACACAAAAAAGATCCCACCTTGCCGAGTGTATTTAGTTTAAAAAAAAAAAGGCAAAATGAGCTGTTTCCATCAGGCCTGTCAGGACATGTTTCCATCAGGCCTGTCAGGACATGTTTCCATCAGGCCTGTCAGGACATGTTTCCATCAGGCCTGTCAGGACATGTTTCCATCAGGCCTGTCAGGACATGTTTCCATCAGGCCTGTCAGGACATGTTTCCATCAGACCTGTCAGAACATGTTTCCATCAGGCCTGTCAGAACATGTTTCCATCAGGCCTGTCAGGACATGTTTCCATCAGGCCTGTCAGGACATGTTTCCATCAGGCCTGTCAGGACATGTTTCCATCAGGCCTGTCAGGACATGTTTCCATCAGGCCTGTCAGGACATGTTTCCATCAGGCCTGTCAGGACATGTTTCCATCAGGCCTGTCAGGACATGTTTCCATCAGGCCTGTCAGGACATGTTTCCATCAGGCCTGTCAGGACATGTTTCCATTAGGCCTGTCAGGACATGTTTCCATCAGGCCTGTCAGAACATGTTTCCATCAGGCCTGTCAGAACATGTTCCCATCAGGCCTGTCAGGACATGTTTCCATCAGGCCTGTCAGGACATGTTTCCATCAGGCCTGTCAGGACATGTTTCCATCAGGCCTGTCAGGACATGTTTCCATCAGGCCTGTCAGGACATGTTTCCATCAGGCCTGTCAGGACATGTTTCCATCAGGCCTGTCAGAACATGTTTCCATCAGGCCTGTCAGGACATGTTTCCATCAGGCCTGTCAGGACATGTTTCCATCAGGCCTGTCAGGACGGATGGAAACCTGGTCAGCGGGACAGAAAAGACGGACCTACTTGTCAAATTTGTGTATTTGTTCCTCGTTGTACGGCAGACGTCTCTCAGCCTTGTCCTTCTTAAACTGGTGGTAGATGGCTGTAATGGAGTCCAGGAGAACCTTGATCCTCTCAACACTGAGACAGAGAGAGAAAACCATGAGTGTTAGATGGCTGAAAGGAGCTGTGGAACTCACGTGTGGCTTGAGGAGCAACATCAGTCCACAGATATTGGATATTACTCTCAGATCTGGGAAGTATACTGTAACCTGGTAACATTTAGTATCTCTCCAGGTTACGATATGTAAACATCATGGATGAAAGGTGTGTTTCATTGAAACATTAATAAAGTACAGTATTTCTCATACTAACATATTATTATCCAACATTAGACTGGGTATCAGTCAAGACCTGATGAGAAGTTTGATGATATGTGCTCTAGGCCTGCCACACAATGGCACTGTGGATGTATTAACCCTGGCTGACACAGACATCTTAAGCAGCTAAATTCTGGAGAACTTGGTTTTCAAACAGCTAAATAATTTTTTTAAAGTGCCAACTGTATTTTTGAAAAATTCTAATCTGGTTTTGGTGCCCACCACAGCACAGAGGCAGAGCCTTATTAAGGCTTAGAGCCAACAGAGATGCCAAACAGCTCTCTGTCCTGTTGGATTTCAGTGCTGCGTTCAACACTGTTGACCATGATGTCCTTCTGGACAGACTAGAGAGGTGGGTTGGCCTCCCCGGTCCTAGAGAGGTGGCATTAGGAAGGTGAACAAAATAGCTTTCCACCACCTGAGGAACATTGCTAATGTGTGGCTGTTTTTCTCTCAGGCTGATACAGAGAGACTCAGCTTTGACTACAAACAGGCTGGACGACTGTGCTGCTCTCCTGTCTGGTCTACCCAAGGAAGACATTGGTCAACTGCAAAACATACAGAATGCTGCAGCGTGGGTACTGGCCATGATCATGTTGATCGATTTCGTGCGTTTCTGTCAGTGTAAAACTATCAAGCTCACAACTAAAACTTTTGCCGCTTTCGCCTCCCGCCACTAGCACGCCACTAGCACGCCACTAGCACGCCACTAGCACGTCACTAGCACGCCACTAGCACGTCACTAGCACTTCACTAGCACGCCACTAGCACGCCACTAGCACGTCACTAGCACGCCACTAGCACGTCACTAGCACGCCACTAGCACGCCACTAGCACGCCACTAGCACGCGCTAGCACGCCACTAGCACATCACTAGCACATCACTAGCACGCCACTAGCACGTCACTAGCAAGCCACTAGCACGTTACTAGCACGCCACTAGCACGCCACTAGCACGCCACTAGCACGCCACTAGCACGCCACTAGCACGCCACTAGCACGCGCTAGCACGCCACTAGCACGTTACTAGCACGCCACTAGCACGCCACTAGCACGCCACTAGCACGCGCTAGCACGCCACTAGCACACGCTAGCACGCCACTAGCACGTCACTAGCACGCCACTAGCACGCCACTAGCACGCCACTAGCACGCGCTAGCGTCGCGTGAATGTTCCCGGAAATAGAAACACAATTGCAGCTAACTCGCGGCGATCCCAGTGGCGTCCCAGAATAAGGCGACAATATTAAAATGACCAAAAGAGTTCGGTCGGCTTTGTGTTTTCATTTTTGCAACGGAATTATTATTTTTTGGATACTTGTATCGTCACAGCCCTAAAACACACTCGTTACTTACTTCCTGTCTTCAGGGTGTGTTCCAGCTTGAGTCCAGCTGTCCGTCAGAACACCACCTGACAGGAACTTACTCTTGATGTCCTGAACCGTCTGTTCCATGGGGACTAAGGAGTTAGAGATCTGCACAGAGAGACAACCAATCAACCACAGCCCTGGGGGAGGCTGAGAGACAACCAATCAACAGCAGCTCCAGAGATGGGAGGCTGACTGAGAAGATAATAGCCAGAGGCGGGGCCAGAGGGAACAGAGGCTGAGTGATAGGTTAAGGGGCGGGGCCAGAGGGAACAGAGGCTGAGTGATAGGTTAAGGGGCGGGGCCAGAGGGAACAGAGGCTGAGCGATAGGTTAAGGGGCGGGGCCAGAGGGAACAGCAGGTACTTACAAGGACTATTTTCTTCCTCATGTCTGAGATCTCATCGTATTCTGACGACGACAACATATTGGCCTGCATTAACACCTCGTACCTGGGAGAGGAGACAACAACATATTGGCCTGCATTAACACCTCGTACCTGGGAGAGGAGACAACATATTGGCCTGCATTAACACCTCGTACCTGGGAGAGGAGACAACAACATATTGGCCTGCATTAACACCTCGTACCTGGGAGAGGAGACAACAACATATTGGCCTGTATTAACACCTCGTACCTGGGAGAGGAGACAACAACATATTGACCTGCATTAACACCTCGTACCTGGGAGA